>NW_025056336.1:0-7922 GCF_019279795.1 Protopterus annectens | reverse complement strand
ATAAATGATATTTAGCTAACTTGACCCAAAATGAAAGATAGTGGTCATTAACCTAGTATACCCTCATGCACCTTAAGTGGATTCATAATTACTGACTGAGATTTTTGTCCTGAAAGCCCATCTTGAACATTTGTTTCTTTAGCTGCTGTGTGTGGCACAGGTGCATCCCATGGGCAAAAGGCACCATGACAGACAGAATACTCCAGCCCTTCTACCTCAACTTCACCAGTAGTTCCTCTCACAACTCAAACAGTATGGATCCCAGTCTTGGCCTCTTTACTGTGCTAAAGGCCCTGGTTTGAAGTGAAATTGTCACCACTCCCACCCTCCTCCCCCACCCTCTTCTTCTTTTTACATCACGCCCAGTGCTGCAATTGCTCAATTCAGTGGTAGTCTTCATAGAATCCATCTGTCTCTTGTTCACTATCCTCATTTACTTGCTTTCTTCACTCTGTCTCAAATATTCTTTACCAGATCATCTCTTCAGCTTCCTGCACATGGATCAAACCACCGTAGTCTGTTCTCATTTCTTGACCTCTTCTTCTGCAACTGGAGCTAGTTTAGCTTTTTGCTGTGATGACTACTATTTATCCCATAGCATGCATTCTACCATCCATCTTGCACTTTTCTCCATCACCTCTAGCTCACTACCTTGCCTTTATTTAGGTTTCTGTACCATACAGGAAGTTCTAGTACAATTCACTGATGTTCTTCTATTTTTACTGTTGCAGCCATCACACTCCCATGGCTCCTGCCAGGGTAGCCTCAGTAAGCCTGAATACCAGAGGTTTAGTATTTCTGCGCCAGTTGCTGTCGCCTCCAGGACTGACGTCAGGTCATCAGGTGGTGTAAAGGCAGCCAACGCCCATTACATCAGTCTTCTTTGCAGAGGAGCCAGAAGCAGAAGTAGTTTGGTGATGAGTGCTGGCTGGCCGCTACCTGAGTTTTCATTTCAGTGACCAGTTGAAAAGTCTTCTAAAGCTAAGTACGCCATTGAGGATCCTAACGCTTTAACTCAACCGATGTCAGAAAAAGTTAATTTATCTCACCTGTGGAAAGCAAATACCACACCGAGACTTCCATTCTTACCAAGGTCACCCAAGCTTAGGCCCAGAACCACATATTGATTGTCCCTCGTTGTCGCTTAAACTTGTGCTGTGCCTTTCCAACACCAGAACTATACCGTCAGTCGGGCCCTTATTGTAGCTAACTATTTTAGGTGCTCTCGGTCCTCGTGATTCCAATATATGGCTTCGCAAGCCATCCAACTACTGATCTTCTAAAAACATAAGGATAAAGACAGACAGACTGCAGAGGTCCAAGAGCTTTACCCCAAGCACCCACAGCCAGCTTCTGTTGTTAAGCTTAGTCATCAGTTCCTCCGGTCCTCAGTGGTGGCACTTTTGCAGCCCCTGATGCCTGCTTTTTCTGCCAGTGGATTTGCAGGCTGCTACAGAGACCCATTCAGAGTCCGGTATGCTGCAAGACTCACTTCGACTAAGGATCCTGTGGTGCGACTCTACTGCTGGCTACGGGTTCTGGAGCCGCTTGAGCAGGCGACATTGGCCCGAGAAGATGTTCCATCGTGGTTTTACTGTTGCAATCATTACACTTGGGGTTATCTCAGCTGGCAACGGCTGCACCCACAGTCGGCCTGAATCTCAAAGTCCTGGTCCGGTGTCATTGTTAGCGCACCTCTTCCCGGACGTCAGTACCAGGGGTAGAAAAGATGCAGTCGACACCATTTCTTCAGTCTTTTCTTGCCACGCAGTGCCCGAAGCTAAAAGCAATTCTACAAGTGCCGGTCAGCCGACTCCTGAGATTTTCAAATCGAATTTCAGATCCGAAAAGTCTTCATTGCTAAGTACCCGTTGGGGAGAAACTTTTTCTTGCTCCAGACCGATGTCAGAAAAAGTTAACAATTGTATTTCTTTGTGGGAAGCAAATACCTCATAAGGATTTTCAAGACGTTCTTCTTACTGTATTCCTTGCCTAGGCCCTGACCACAACGTTGCTAGCTGGCTCTGGGTTTTGAAATGCTGGAGATTTTAACAATGCATTATTAGCTTGCTCAGTGCGATTTTGCCTTTCATTACTTCAGCCCGAAGATTTAATTATATAATGCTGACGACCCACGAGGGAGTTCATAAAAGCACAAAGGAAAAGGACCAGGCATCAAGGTCCAAAACCGACAGAGGCCTCCAAGCTAGGTCGATTCGCCTGGTTCTCAGTGAGGCTCTTTAAGCAGCCCATAATACCTGGGCTACCTCAGAGCCACAGGCCGCTTTCCGACTCCCGCGTGGAGACAATTAGGCCTCTGGATACTCAAGGTATTGGACACTTGGAAACTATTCCCTCAGCTGGGTCTGGAGCCGCTGAACAGGCATCGGCTTCTGAGGGTGTTTCAGACCTACACAGTTATATGTCCAAAAGCCAATTTCAGCTTCCCAAGGCAAAGACTAAAACAGCTTTAAAGACAAAGAGAAACAAGTACAGCACATTCTCCTGGACAGACTTCCATGCCTAGAAACAGATGCTTAAAATGGCCAAAGACTCACTATTACTTTGATTAGGGGAGCTTCCCATCCCCTCCTGATAAAGAAGAGGCCTAGGCAAGACATAGAATATGACTCTTCTGATCATGTTTCCATTTCCTCTGACTCCTCTTCAGAACAGGGATACTCTCTTCCTCCCTATGAGGATTCTGATGCTGAAGAATCTATTCCTTCAGCCTCTCCTCCTGAGGATTATTCTTTTGGGGAAACCCTTCATACCATGAGGGAGCATTTTCATTGGGAGAGCCAAGATTACTCGGAATCTAAGAAAAGGCTCAGAGACTTTCTTTTACTACCTTAGCACAGGCCTCTTGCTATTCCACCTGTTCTAGACATTGTAGATGATAGATTTTCAGAGTCCAGCCTGTCTCCCTGACTCTTTACCCCCTGCACCTGTTAAGACAGACAGATACTACAGGGTTCCAGATTCTCATAAATTTCTATATAAAAACCCTGCTGCTGACCCAGAAACTATATCTCAGGGTCCCAAAGGGGTCAAGGCTTCCACTGCAAAAAAAAACTGTCCCCTCTGATAGGGATTCTAGGGCCCTGGACAGATGGGAGGAAAAAGTTTACACTTCTGCTACCTTGGCTGTAAGGGCTTTAAATTGTCAGTTTCATATGCTTAAATATCAGCAATACTTACTATCGCACTGCTAAACTTCAGACAAAGGAAAATGTTGACAAATTCCCTGAATGCACTGAAAGAAACAAGGAAATGCAGGATTGGTATTGCACGGATTGAACAAGTGGGAAAGCATACTTTCAGCAATGTGGATGTTCGTGGTTTCACTGTTGCAGTCATTACACTAGGGTTATCCTGCTGGCAAGCTACCCTCAGTTGGCCTGAGTTCCAAAGTCCTGGTTCGGCGTCAGTTGCTGCCGCCTCTTCCCTGATGTCAGTGCGCCAGGAGTATTTAAGATGCAGCCGACGTCATTTTCTTCAGTCTTTCTTGCCGTGCGGTGCCCGAAGCAAAAGTAGTTCGCAAGTGCCGGGTCGGCCGGAGGCTCCTGAGATTTTCGAAATTGAATTTCAGAACCGAAGTCTTCAATAAAGCTAAGTACCCCGTTGGGGAAACGTTTTCTTGCTCCAGACCAATGTCAGTAAAAGTTAACAATTGCATTTCATTTGGGAAGCAAATACCTCATAAGGATTTTCACTCTTACTGTATTCCTTGCGCCTGAAGCCCTGACTCACGGCGTTGCTAGTTGTGGGTTTTGTGCTAGGTTAACAATGCACTATTAAGCGTCGGTTTGATTTTGCTTTACGTTACTTTGGCCGAAGGTTTAACTACATAATGCTGTCGGAACAACAGATGACCGGAATTCATAAAAGCGCCAAGAAGATAAAGAAAAGGACGGTATATGAGGTCCAAAACCGATGAAGCCTCTTCTAGGCCGAGCCCGCAGGTTGCAGCGGGTTCTCCAGTGAGGCTTTCTCAGCCCTGACACCCGCTACCTCAGAGCCACAGGCTGCCTCCAACTCCCACGTGGAGACCACTAGGCCTCCTGGAAAACTCTGTAAGGTATTGGGCCCCTCACAGGGAAACTATTCCCTCAGATGGGTCCAGAGCCCCTTCATGAGCAGGCATCGAGCTTCTGAGGGTGTTTTTCCAGTACCTCACACAGCCATTACCTATCAAGTCCACTTCAGCAGCCAAGGCAAAGTCTAAGAAACACACCATTAAAGACAAAGCAAGTACAGCATTCTCCTGGACAGTCATCCATGCCAAAGAAACAGATGCTTAAGATGGCCCGAGGACCTAATTACTTTGATCAGGGGTTCCCATCCCATCCTGATAAAAAGAGCCTAGGCAAGACACTGACTATGACTCCTCTGATCAGGTTTCTATTTCCTCTGATTCCTGCTTTAGAACAGAGGATATTATCTTCCTTCCTATGAGGACTCTGATGCTGAAGAATCTATCCCTTCAGCCTCCTCCTCCTGAGGATTACTCTTTTGAAGGAAACCCTGCACACCATGAAGGGAGCATTTCCACTGGGAGAGCCAGGATTATTCAGAATCCAAGAAAGGCTCAGAGACTTTCTTTTACTGCCTCAGCACAGGCCCCTTGCTATCCCCCCTGAACTAGATATTGTTGATGATGTTTTTTCTGACTCCAGTTTGTCTCCTGATTCTTTACCCCCTGCACCAGTCAAGCCAGATAGATACTACAGGGTCCCAGACTCTCATAAAATTCTTTATAAAAACCCTGCTGCTGACCCAGAAACAATTTCTCACGGTCCCAAAGGGGTCAAGGCTTCCACTGCAAAAAACCCTGTTCCCTCTGATAGGGATTCTAGAGCTCTGGATAGATGGGGGAAAAAAGTTTACACTTCTGCTACTTTAGCTGTAAGGGCTTTAAACTGCCAATTTAACATGCTTAAATATCAACAATACCTAATGTCTTTGCTAAAACAGAAAATGCTTACAAGCTCAGAATGTCCTGACAATAAGCAAATGCAGGATTTATTGCATGCAGCTGAACAAGTAGGAAAGCATACTCTGCAATGTGGTTTTGATTCATTAGAGGCTTCTTGCAGAGCCGCAGTTACAGGCTCTGTCATTTGAAGGCATGCTGGGTTAAAGGAACAATGTTTACTTGATCATGTTAAAGCAAAATTATTGGATGCTTCATTACAGCATGATACTTTGTTTGGTGTTAAGGCAGAAGAGGTGTTAAAGAAAATGGAGGATAAAGCAAAATCAATGCAGACAGTAAAGGATTTCTTACAGGTTCAGCCACCTAGATTTATCAGGAACTGGCCTTCTAAAACTGGTCCTTTCCAGTGTCATACAGGCCACAAAGAGGCAGATACAGATGCCCAAGAGTCAGATCTCAGCCCCAAGGCTCATACAGACCTAAACAATGGGGTGCTTAAGCCCCCAAAGGCAAAGAAGACAAATCACAACCTTATAGGAAACAGTCCCAATAACTTCCCTCTACTAAAGCCAAGCACTTACCTTTTGACAGCACAACTGGGAAAACTAGCACTTTTCTCACAAAACTGGCACATGATCACCCAGGACAAATGGGTACTGAATATTGTTTCTCAGAGTTACAGGTTCCACTTTCACACCCTACCAAGGTGAAAAGGTAGGCCAGACCTGCCACAAAACCAATGGGGAGAGGCACAAAAACAAATTTCTGCTCTCATGGACATGAGAGCTATTCAAAAAGTACCACAGCAAGAACAGGGGCAAGGATTTTACTCAAGACTTTTCTTGGTACCCAGAAAGGACAAAGCCTGGAGGCCAATACTGGACCTTTCAATTCTAAATACTTTCCTGGATGTTACAAAATTCAAAATGTTGACATTGCAGCAACTTCTACCCATGCTGGGCAAGAAGGCTTGGCTAGTTACTTTGGACCTCAAAGAGGCATACCTGCATGTCCCAATCAGACAATCTTGTAAGAAGATACCTCAGATCCATAAGCTGGCTCAATGCATTACCAATTCTCTGCACTTCCTTGGTTGAAAACATCTACTGTGCCGGGGTCTTCACAAAATGCCTGGCACCAGTAATTTCATTTTGCAGACAAAAGGAATTCAAATATATCCTTACTTGAAAGGCTGACTGCCTTGCTCAAGCAGAGACAAGGACATTCTACTGTAAAGCATCTGGCTTAGCGTTTGTAAAATAATTACTAATTTGCCTAGGATACACAGTAAACGAAAAAGAAATCAAAACTAGTGCCCTCTCAAGAGATAATATTCCTGAGTTGCAAGCTTAAATACAACTGCCCAGATGAGAGCTTAGCTCACGCCAGACAAACAAAGGCAACTGACTCACATTTCAAATGATGGCAACAAAGACCGGTTAAAGCTACCTGCAAGAAATGCCGCTTCGCCCGCGAATTCTGCCACCCAGGCTTTGGGCTTCATGGCATCTTGCATCTCTTCATAAACTGTTCCATATGCAAGATTGCATATGAAGCTACAATGAGGGCTACCTAAAAGTATTTGGACTCAACATTGCCACAGCCTGGAAAACTGGGCTTAATAACTCTTATTCCCTGCCTACAGCAGGAGTTTCGAATGTTTTGGTGGGCACTGGCCTGACACCACAACAAGGGACAGCCTTTCATACCCACAGCCAGGCAGACACTAACAACAGATGCATCGGATTACGCCTGGGGCACACATGGGCGAGAGAGAAAATGTATTCAGGGGCATGTGGCCCTGGACCAAATGCATCTTCACATCAATCAAAAGAGATGCTAGCAGTATAAAATGCCTCTAACAGCCTCTCAACGATCTACTACATCCAGGACAACTATTACTAAAGGCGGACAATACTACAGTTATGGTGGTACATAAACAAGCAAGGGGGCACACATTCCTACCCTCTGCAGGTAAGCCATGACTTTGTAGGAACACAGCACTGACCTATCAAGTACATCTGCGGGCAAAATTCCGGCCGGAAAGAAAAAATACTCTGGCAGACGAACTAAGCAGAAACCTCATGGACCCTAACGAGTGGAAACTAGAACCACAAGTCTTCAGCATGATAAGGAAATGGGGATACGCAGACATAGATGCATTTGCCTCCCCTCACAATTGCCAACTACAGAGATTCTGCACAAGGACTTATCACACTCAAGCATGGAAGGTGGATGCTCTATCATTCAGCTGGAAAACCCTGTCAGTTTATGCCTTTCCTCCACTGCCTCTCCTCCCCAAAGGTACGCTCCTAAAGGTCAGGCTAGAGCCAAAAATGATTCTGAGTTGCCCCAGAATGAGCCAGCCCACACTGGTCCCCAATCCTAAGAGAACTTGTCTCAAGGCCCAGTCTGGACTTTACCTCAAATTCCTCATCTTCTGAGCCAACAAAACAATCAGATCCTGCACAGCCAACTCAGAACCTTAAATCTGGCAGCATGGCGAATAATATAACCACTCAGAACACACCTCTCTCTCTAAAGCAGTTATGGATGTCATTTTGGAAGCCAGGAGGCCCAGCACCAGAAAATCTTACGCAGAAAAATGGAAGAGATTCTGTGCTTGGAACCAAGCACAAGGACTTGAACCGCATGTTCCAAATATTCCTCAGATTTTACAATACTTAACTGAGATGCTGGACAAAGGCCTGTCCTTCTCATCAATTAAGATCCATGCCTCTGCCATTTCAGCTCATTAAAATATGGAACCTCCTATTTTTTTCACATCCACTGCTAAGACAGTACCTCAAAGGGGCTAAAAACATAAGATCCCCAAGGAGAGCACCCCGATACCCTACATGGGACCTCTGCCTTTGTCTTGGCGAAAGCTCCACATTGCCTCCTTTTGAGCCAGCCAATACAGCTGAGATAAAATTCTTATCATGGAAAAATTGCTCTGCTCCTAGCACAACTTCCAGCAAGA
>NW_025056335.1:0-5929 GCF_019279795.1 Protopterus annectens | reverse complement strand
GGAAAAATGTTAAAAAAGGGGTTTTTTTTGCTTTTTGGGAAAACTGCTTTGAATGTAACTAAGATACATCACCTGCATACATCAGCAATACACGCATGGTATCTGAATGAAACCCACTACATGTACATGTGTAGGTCCTAATCCTGCCATTTGGGCATGTTTGTAGGCATTGCAATTGGTGGACATGTGAATAATACATGACCATGGACTTTTGTATGATATGGGTGTAATGGGTACCAGTACAGAGGGAATGTTACCTCTTCAACTGATATCACACCTTATGTACTGTTAGCATTCAGCAGCCATGGCCTACATTCCATGTGCATGTTTTAATGGCTGTAGCCACCGGGAAAAGGACAAAAAAGCATGTATTTACATGTATGTTGTGTGTGTGCATGTACATATCCAGGGGGCATGATGTCATATCCAAACATGAGGGTGTGTACTGGTGTACAGCAACAGTCACCCAATGCTGTAAATAACCAGGGCCCTGGTATGTGTACAGCTGACCTGGTTACAGACAGTATCATTGCATTCAAACACATGATGCAACTGTGTCAGAAATGGGTACTTTTACAGTTGATGTAGAGCGGTCCCCACTGGGGGGTCACATGGTGGTGTACTTTATATGTCCTACAATGGATGTGTTTTGGGTTTCGAGGGCATGGTGGTGTCTGAGGTTTACATCCTAGAATGCAGCTTTTGACACTGTGTCCTGCACCTGACTCATCTGTGATCCCTTTTCATGGGGTACCGGTCAGCATGTGAGTGGCCTATGTATGGGGGGACACCCCCCCTGGAGGGGCCGTACCTGTGTTATGGCCCACATGTCTGGTTCTGAGGTATAGGGTGGTAGGAGGCACTGGGTTTTTAGCCAGGTTTCCTCACGATGTCAGTACTCCCATTGTTGGGTCTACAGTGAGCAGCTGGATTATGGAAAAACACATCTAGCACTGTTAGCATAAGTACAATGCAGTTTTCCCTAGGTGTCAGGGGTTATCCTGTGTTTAGGACATTTGCCTTGAATGGACTTATGGGGGGAGAATTGATTATCCCCCCCCCTTTTAATCATGGATGCCTGTGATATGTTCAAAACCTCCCACTGTAGTCAACCCCGAATGACAAACACTGACAACCTCACTTCAGGGCATTGGCTCATTGTGTTGGTCGGTTTCCACTAGCAAAATCATTGTGTTTTGGTTTTACCCCAGCAAGACATCATGAGAGTGGTGGTATTTTCTTGGTATGGTGACATCTAAGGGGTGGACAGCAGCAGACTTTTGTAAAAAACTGGTGTCAGATATATGTAAACAGCATTCTGCACAATGACAACTACTAACACCAGAGCCCATTACGTGTTCTTTTTCATCTAACTGTAATAGCATGGCCACTGTGGTTCCAGAATCAGAGTGCATCCCCGACAGCCCCGTGCTACTAAGTGTATGCATGCCCAGTATAACCTTTTTGTAGATGGACTAATGATTCCCAAAAGTGGCTACTTTTGAGCATGCCCAGTTTGTGTGTTTTGTGTCTGTGTATGCATGGCCATTTTAACCCCGTATAGTAGGGTTTTTTACAGATCAATTTTTGGTGGTTTACTTCACACATTCACAGGGACATCTTAACTACACCTTGTGTGTACAAAAGATAAACATGTAATTTAAACTGTGTGGCAGGTGTTTTGTTTTGGGTTTTTGGGGTGTGTGTGTGTGTGTGTGTGTGTGTGTGTGTGTGTGTGTGTGTGTGTGTGTTTTTGTCCTTCTGCCTGAGGAGTAAATAATGCTTTTAGACTGCTCACACTCCATACAATTTACCCACCTTTGGCAAGGCTGATGATGTCACCCACCTACAAATACACCTCTGGGAGTGCTGTGTCCCAGTAATCTGGTAGCATTCTGAAACCCATAATGCTGTATTTTAAAGTATTGGGTTTGTGTTCTAATCCCAGACATGCCTGTGTGTGTGTGTGTGTGTGTGTGTGTGTGTGTGTGTGTGTGTGTGTGTTTGGGGGGGAGACAAGCAGTGCTTTGTAGAGTATGCACTTTTTACAAATCACATGACCACCTTTGTCTTTCCCTGCTGTTGTCACCCACCTAGATACACCTGTAGGGGGCTGAAAACAGTTTTTCTGTAGAAATGCCCAAAAAGATTGCTGCAGGGGATATGGTAGGTAGGGGTTTGTATACAGGACATGGCAAGTGCAATTTTTGTCTGTCAGAGCCTGTGTAGAGGTGGCTGTGAGTGTCTTACCATTGGACATGTTGGGGAGCGGATTTTGTATTTTTCCCTATATGGTGCCATTTATGACACATTGGCCACCTCAGGAGTACAGCTGTCAGTCCCAAGGACTGTGTTGGCAAGCCATACCCACATCTGGAAAAAGGCCTGGTGAACAAAGTATGCACCCTACTAGTCCCCGGTATATGTCCTGCACCCATGTGCCATGCACAAACAAACTTGCCTAGGATATCCTTTTTTCTAGTACCATGCACATTGATGACAGATAGTAGGCATGGTGTGAATGCAGTGGCCTGCAGGGGAAATGGCACCCTGTACAGTGGTAAAATAGGCACATATAGGTTGTGCCTTCACTATGTTCCACACTGGATGCCTGCAACATATGTGGTGCCATCAAATGTGATCCACAGAGGCCATTGAACAGGGCCCTGTATGGACCCATGCCACTGACACCACGGAATACCTGTATCATACTATCAATGCAGGTGCAGGGTACCTGCTCACTATAAGCGGGTTTTCCACACCAGGCCAGTATTGGCATATCGGGGATAACAGGCTGTGTACACAACATGTCCCTGCCAAACCAGGTACACCTGTACATGTCACTGTACAGTTTTTGGGACATGCACATCCCAGGCAATGTCCATGTGAAGGACTATCAAACACAGACATGGCATGCATTGCAAAGCTATGGCCATAAAATTGGTAACCAGGATGTCAGGGCAGATCATGGGACCCATCTGTGTGGGACATTGCAGACACTACACCCCTGCACTGCACACCATTGGGTGACGATGCCAAGGATTACCCCCCACCCAGCCTTGTACAGCCATCTTGCACAGCCAACCACTAAAACCCATGAAGCAATGCATACATGCATGCCAGTATATTTTTTCTGTGGGTTTGATGCTCCCAACCACAGTCACTCCCAGTATAACCCTCATTGGCATACCAACAGATGTCAAACACTTTTCATGCCCTAGCCCATAGAACCTCCAGATATCCCCTGTGGTGCATGTAGTCCTTTTTCTGCAGTGTGGCAAACTAAGTAGTTAGGTTTGTATTTGTGGCCCTGGCAAAGGGGTCAATGGGCCATTAGAAAATGTGGTTTGGGGACAATGGCATCTTTGTGGACAGCCATGTGTGCCACACCTAATGTATGTCTACTATATCTCTGTTGCAGATGTCAACCTCACACATATATTTTTCTTAAAAAGCAACATGTCCCCTTTTTGGCACATGTAGTAAGCATGCACATGTAATAGTAATGGAGTCAGTCAGGGTTTGACCCTGTACTGTTAGGGGGCAGAAATGCTTAGGGGTTTAAATCTCCAAGCCCTTCCCCGGTGTACTTTGCCTGTCCCACCACACACCTCTGGTGGATGTGAAGGACACCTGCCAGCAGCAGCATTTTATTGAAATGATAATGGTCAGGTGATGGCCTCTGCACCTATTGCAGTCCTCCTCTAGCTGATTGCATGTGGAACAGCAGTGATGGTGTTCCCATAGCCATTTGCATGATAAACACAGTACACTATCTGGGGAAACATGTTGTTTTTGGCCATGACAGTCTGTGAGTGGTACCTGGATGTGGTTTCTGCCCCATCACAGATGATATCTGGATGTACCTCAAACATTTTCACAGTGGGAAATAGCCTAAAGACAGGAGGGTGATGTGCCAAAATGACTACAGCATGTAAGTGTAGCTATGCTGCATTGAGACTACTGCCTGTTTAACATGTGTGTGGTAATGGCTATTCTGCATGTTTTAATACAGACATGACATTCTGTTCATGGGGGACCCCATCTGTAGGGCCATCTGTGAACTGGTCAAACCATTTGTTTCCTTGTTACACACTGAACACACATCTGTGCACAGCAGAAGCATGTGAGGATTGCAGACAGTACATGATGATAGGGATGTGTTACTGCCATCAACCCCTGACTGGACATGTGTCACATGAAACAGTGGTATGACAGACACTGTCTGGGGTTCCCAGTGACAAGCCAAAATGGGCAACTGTTCATAGCTGGGTCACACGTACTACACATTGTACAATGGCATGCAGTATATATGTTTTGTGCTCCTCTGCAAATGTATACCATCTTTTGTTTGGGTTGATGGTGATATCTATGCATACTTTAGGTAATCCTGTATGCTTTTGTCTATCACTAAGCCTTTGTGGGTTTAAACTGCAACACCATAGGCTGAATGGGTTGGGAGGCCCCGCAGAACCTCCTGTCCCACTTCAGCTGACCATGGCACCAGGCACTAGCACATCTGGGGGCCCCGCCTTAATCAACCTCTGTTGGCTCTGCACCACCTTCTGGTGGTACCACCACTGAGGATGGAGCATGTCCCCCTTTGGGGGCAGGACCCGACAGGTACATGTCTGCTGGGAGTCCTGGATGTGTTGCATTGGGGCTCACTAAGGGTTCCGCCCGAAAGCAAGCTCAAGGGTGGTGTCACATTTACAGGGTGATGCTGCCCTCCTGGACAGCCCCAGCACTGCCTCCTTTCAGCTGTTTAGGGGGTGGCAGTTGCCCATGGGGGGACCTCCCCACTGTTCCCATGGGCTTGTGAATGCAACACCCTCCCCCGGGTGTATCCCCCATTTTCATAACCAACCCTGTATGCTGTCTTTCTGTGATCCCCTTTCCTATCCTCCATGGGCCCTACCTAAATCCCCCCATCCAACCCTCACCAGGGAAAAATAAGGCCAATTTCCCAGGACAACATCTCCCTATACATAGCTGTCCATTTCCCCACCCCACTGGAACATGTAACCCTTGTAATATGCATCACAACATACTCCTGTTATCCTCACCCCCGTCCCTCAGGCACAGATCCTGGTATGCACATCACTCCTAAATGGTCCAGGTAAAATGGGAGGATGACCCCCTTGTAAAAACAACACTACTGGTCCCCCTATGGTTACCCCATTTACCTTTATCATGATGATGATGTTGCACACAGCACTTGCAAGAGTACTGTTCACACATAATGATTGGGCAGGTACTGTTGTGTTAATGTACATTACATGCACAGAGTGATGTATACGCCAATGTACAACTATTTTTCGTATGAAAAACATGTCTGTCAGGGGGTCTTGAGATCACATAGAACAACACCACTACATAATACATATGTCACTGGTGTTCCTTTCATTCTTTTTAATGCTTTGTTGCCACATGGTATGTTCCTGTATATCTCTTTTATGTATGTACCCATATGGAAAACACTCACATATACATCTACATGATGGGATACATTCCTATACTGTTGAATGACTGCTCTGTATGATATGTTTGTGGTACTGTTTTTCTGTATATTCCATGGTTTTGGGAATTCAAATTAGTGTGTGCAGGGTCCTGGTTCCCCCCTTTCAAGGGCATTTATTTGGTTGCAGGGCAGAACAAGGCCATTGGAAAGGGGGAGTAAGGCACATTAAAGCAGTTGGGAGCGGGGGGTGGTTTGCATGTGTTAAGCACTGTTCTTTTCAGCTTCTTTCACTGGTTAGCCTCTAAATTTCTTTACCAGTGCAATAGCATACTGGTAGCCAAACACGCTTACACCCCCCCTTTTTCTTTTGCACCAACATTGGTGCTTGATCTATCACTCACACCCTGGGGAAAGGACCACAATATTACCTTTTGTTTTTAAAAGCCTAAAACCCTAAAAAAAATTTTT
>NW_025056334.1:0-7329 GCF_019279795.1 Protopterus annectens | reverse complement strand
CCCCTTTTATTTTTTCTATCCGTAAAAGACCTAACTTGTGATGTAACATACATACATTTTGTGCTTAATGTTATTCACATTATGACAAGATCACCGAAAACATAGAAAGCCTTACTAAAATGCTATAAGAGGACTTAATGTCAATATGGCACTGGCAGGCCAGTAACAAGGAACTAGTAAAGCAAAATAAGATGACATGAATGATATTTGGAACACAACAAAAACTAATGACATAACTTCACCAGCCCATTAGGAATCTTACTACCCAAAACAGATTAAAAATAAATAAATAAATAATGGATGAAACCATAAATTTGCATCTACCATTCTACTCACACATGTCAGTCCAGGTGCACAAAGTAAAACAAAAACACCAACCCAAAGGATGTATAAGACAAAAATCCACAAAATAACACCCACAGAAGACACTCCAGTGAAGGAAATATATATTTAGCACTTTTTCCAAAGACTTCATCAAAATAAAATGACAAAATGTCAGTCAACCTTATATACTGTTCTGCATACTAAATTAAATGGGTTCCTATTAGATGACCGAAGATGCATTATATCGAATGCGTCTTGGTCGAACTTAAAAGAATGAAAACGCAAAATAGTGAAGCGGCTTTTAAGCAAATTCTTTCCCAGGGAAAGAATTTGCTTGGCCGCTTCTGTTACTTTGCTGTTTTTGGCACAGTAGTGTGATGTCGGAGTTGGTATATTTAAGTAGGGGGTTGTGGGGGGTACACATTATTTCATTTTTTTTTTTTTTTGGAAGAACGATTTTTTTCCCTTGGGAAAAAAAATCACTGTTCTGAGCTTTTGAGATTGTAAGCTTTTGCTTACATGGGTTTGATTATTCATCGTTCACTTTTTTAAGTGTTCAATGATATAATATAGACCTAACTAAATAATTGATTGAACAATCAAACAATTAAAATCTAAAAACTCTAACAAAGGAACTTTTAAAGCAACATTACATAATATGACACATATACTTATAAAAAGCACTTAATATAAATGCTATCATTGATTCCAGGATGCTTATCTAATTGTAACCTAAGCTGTCAAAAAGTTTGTCTCCTCAAAAGCAATTTTTTTTATAATCACCACCCCTTACATCCCTAAGGACTGACTCTAACACACACAAAAAATAAACTGAAATCTGCACATGCAGCAGAATGTTTATAAAGAGCATTGCTGATTTAACAGTGTTTAATACTATACAGATGTCCCCTTATTCTCACTTTTAATTTGCTTGTAGACATGCCTATATAAAAAGACTGGCAGCTAGAGCAGATTGCAATATAAATAATACCAGAGGATTCACAATTAAAATAATTGTTACTTATAATGTGCTTATTAATATGAGACAAAAATACTGAAGAATCCTACAAAATAAAATTAACCCGACATATTACAAAAGCTACATTTATACATGTCAGGTTTTTGTCAGTCATAGCAGTCTTGCTATAATATTATCTGTTTCTAAGCATTGTTTTAAAGACTTAGCCTTCTTAACAACAAACCTAGGTTCATTACCTACTATTTTAATAATGTTCCAGTCAGCCTTAAAAATGTTCCGGTCCTTAATAAGAATAGATCTAATACTTGAATTATTCCATGGGAAACAATACTTTTTAGATTCACACAAATACAAAAACTTACCCATTAAACTTTCAGTCTCAAAAGTATTGTCACAAAAATGCTCTTTGCCCCAATGTATCAAAGATCAAATGCCTTTAGCCACAAAACTCAAAGGCAGAACAAGTTTGCCTCATACAAAGTATCTTATTGATTACTTCTTCCTTATTAGCTTGCTTTCAGACAGTGTACCTTCTTTTTTTAACATTTACAGTGCCTGCTCTCAAAACACCTCCTGCCTGCACTTAATCAGCAAATGATTTATTTTGTCCATAGTTCTTTTTAAAACCCACAGGAACACACTATTTTGAAATCCTTGGCTGCTCACTCTGACTATTTGTACAGTCCAATTTTTCAGCGCCGTCTTCTTTCCAAAATCCCTGTCTTTTAGTGTCTGCATCATATCACTCAAATGTACACCGTTGCTCTTCCACTGTGATCCTACTACTTTCAGATGCCTGTACACCAGGAAAAGAAGCAGGAAGTGCGTCAGCAACAACACAACCTCACAATGAGTAGAGGTCCTTTATATAAAAACAAACTCTTATTTATAACATATTTACTAATATTTCTAAACATACAAGTATTTAGATATACAAATATATTTACACACAGTCATAATTTTTCTTACAAGTCATACTAAATTTTCATCCCTATTAGACCTCCACTCTTTTTTCCCAAACCACCATCTCATTTTACTTAATATTGTTGCTATAGTAATTTGAGATTTTGCTGGCTGGCTCCCTGTAGCCATAGTTCCTCCTCAGACTCCTCCTGCCTCCTATTGTAAATACTTAGCACAAGGCCCCCCCTATCATGGTAAGGTTTCATCATGTTAGCATGGTACAATTTGTGCCCCTGCCTCTTGCCTAGCAGTTCTACCATGTAGTTAACAGCACTGACCTTCCTTACCACTTTGAAGGGTCCCTCCCAAGCTGTCTTCAGCTTGTTGTATCTGACGGGAATGAGAACCATAACCTGCTGTCCTACAGCATACTCTCTAGCTCGAGCATTCCTGTCATACCAGACACTTTTCTGCTGTTGGGCTTCTGCCAGTTTCTCCTGAGCCTTGTCTTGAGGTTTAGGACATATGCCACAACAAACTCCTTGTGGGATTCACACTCACCTTCCCACTCATTACAAATCAAATCTAGAGGTCCCCTCACCCTTTGCCCATACAGCAACTCAAAGGGTGAAAAACCTGTGGATTTCTGGGGCACCTCTCTGTAAGCAAACAACAGATGGGGCAAATATTTGTCCCACTCCCTCTTAAACTGGTCTGCAAATGCCTGTAGCATGGTCTTTAGTGTAGGGTTTAACCTCTCAACAAGACCATTAGTCTGGGGATGGTAGGGGGTGATCTCTAGGTACTTCACCCCACAGTGCTTCCACAGACAATCCAGCAGGTCTGACATGAAATTGCCACCTCTGTCAGTCAATATTTCTTTTGGGAAACCTACCCTGATGAAAATCTCTAACAAAGCATTTGCCACATTTTCTGTCTCAGTGGAGAACAGAGCTACTGCCTCATGGTGTCTGGTAGCATAATTTACTAACACTAGGATATGCTTCTTCCCTGTGGAACTTGGGGTACTTAGAGGCCCCACAATATCCATAGCTACCCTCTGAAATGGCTCCTTGATCACAGGCAAAGGCATCAAAGGAGCCTTGACCTTGTCTCCTGCCTTGCCTACCTTTTGGCACTGCACACAGGTCTTGCAGTACCCTGTTACATCCCTGGAAATCCCAGGCCCATAAAAGTTCTGCATAATCTGTCTCTTTGCATGCTTTATGCCCATATGACCTGCAAAGAGAATGTCACGGGCTATGACTAGAAGTGCCAGCCAATAGGCTCTGGGCACTACCAACTGCTATATCCTTTCACCCTCTAGCCCTCCTTCAAGGGTCTGCTCTCTATACAGTAACCCTTTGCCCCAGTATACAGATTCCCCTTTTCCTTGACAATCAGGTGCTTCACTGGCTATCTCCCTCAGGCCTTGCAATGTAGGGTCTGACAGCTGAGCCTGTTGCAACTTTCGCTTGGTAACCTTTCTCAGCTCCCCTTCCACAGGAAGTCTGGTATTCTCTGACAGTGGTGCCTCACTGTCAGCCTGGGTACCACTACTGCTCACCTCTAACCTTGCATTCACGCTGTCCAAGGGAACATCAGTACCCACAAGCAGCTGTGGCTCACATTCAGTCTCACTGTTACAGGGTAGATCCCTCCCTGAAGTAGGCATCTCACCAGTCCTGGCTTCAAGTGTGCAGTCTGTCTGGGCCCCCCAGACTACCAGACCCACATGCTTGTCTCCAAGTCTGACTGCATGTCACTGCATGCACACAAGGTAAAGCATTATCAAAATCATTCCCTACCAAGACATCTGCAGGGATATCCTCAACCACATCTACTTGCTTGCTTCCTTTTCCACCGTCCAGTCAAGGTGAACCCTAGCCAAAGGTATTTGAAATGGGGTTCCTCCTAAAGCTCTGACTGGAATAGACTGCCCAAGCAAGTAGCACTCCTCTTTAACCATTGCAGGCTTCACAATGGTTAGGTCAGAGGCTGTGTCTCTCATAGCAGTGGCCTATTTCACATCTACTAAAATAGGATATAACCTTTTGTGTTAGTTTGGTACCCTTGCTGTCTCCAGACAACTTACTGTTGGCATTCTGTCATTCTCATTTACTGGCTCTTCCAACTTTTGTTCCGCAGCTTGCCTCTATGGACATCTATATGCTACATGGCCCCACTGGTTTCATTTAAAACATTTAACCCTTGGCCCTGGCCATGTACCTCAATTAGTGGCTTCCCCTATTACTGGTGGACTCTGTTCGGGTGGTTTGGGCTGCCCACCATGGGATCCCTTAGACACATGAGAAGCACTGCGTATCCCTTTACTGTACAGTGATGCCCTGCTTGCTAGGTATAGGTCTCCCTTTTTCTCCAAGTCATCTGCAGTATTACATTCCCTATCTGCTAACCCAATTCTCATGTCCTCAGGCAAAGTGATCAGGTCTTGTTCCCTCACCAAAAGGTCTGCCAGCCCTTCAAAAGTGGTGACCTGACATCCACTCACCCATCTATGAAAATAAGTGCTTAACTCAGCAATATATTCACACACACTTTCATCTGTCTTGCCTCTATGCTCATGAAACTTTTTTATATAAGCTTCAGGAGTTAAATTAAAACACTGTAATAAACAATTTTAACAGTATTATAATTTAAGCAATCAGTATTAGACAATTTAGAAATAGCAAAGCAATTACAGCTTTACCATGAAGTAAGGGGGTCAGGAACTGTACCCATAGCCCTTGATCAACATTATACTGTTTACATACCCTTTCCAACATATGAATAAAACTATTGAAATTATCACCCTCTGTAAATTGTGGAAGAAATTTAACAAGGTTTGTTGCTTCTGGGGTTTAGTTATTCCCTTCCCCGTTACCTCCATGACCCTGATGAAGAGTCAGCATCTCCTTTTCATTTTGTCTCTGCCTCTCATTTTAGGTTTCAGTTTCTCTGCTGCTTCTAATTCCATTTGTTTCTCTTACTGCAGTTTCTCTGCTGATGCTAATTCCAAATGTTAGGACTCCAGTTCAAGTCTCTTTAACTCCAGATGAATTTTTAATTTTTCTGAGACAAAGTTGAACTGTTCATTTTCTGAGAGTTGTACATCCCCAAGGTCAGTTTGTTGTCCTCCTGGCAGAAATCACTTCTGCTTTAGTCAGATTGGCATGCACCAGTCCTTTGTCTTGGCACATCTCAGCCAACTGGCTCCTTGTCAGCTTGCCATACTCCTCTGCTGACATCCTTGACTGCTCTCTCTGACTAACTAAGCTAATAAAAATAAATAAAACTATTGTGGTATGAAACTTTGAATGTTCATGTGTGGCTGATTGAGAGTACAAACACCTTCTTTATTCACCACTGTTTATAGACTACAGGAATTCAAAATCCACACCACTGAATCCTAATATGTGGATGTAGTTATCCCACCACTGCCACCAGCAAATGTGATGCCCTACCACTGAACCAATAATCAAGGGGCCTCAATCCTCACCACTAGCACCAGTGGGGGTGTACATTGGGAGGATGATAGGCGTACATGCACAGTATTTCCAGATGCAGCTCTCTGGATTAAGTGCAATTTCCCTTAAGACCATACAGAGACCATAGTCAGTCCAGGGCTTCTTTCTCTCTCTTTCTCCAGATCCCTAATAAGACTTCTGACTGGCACAGCTATAGAGTTGAGTCCTTGGCCAGCGTTCCAAGCCAAGTCCTCCAACACTCTCTCTGTCCAACCAATGATTCATGCCCCTGCCCAAGTAGCTGACACACATACCACACACTCTTGGAGATTTGTTTTACACACACACACACACACACACACACACACACACACACACACCTGGGGAATGGCTGGCACAGGTTTACTAGCTATGCCTCCTTCTGCACAGACAATAAGATAGTTATCATTGCCACCAAAACTGCTTATCAGCTACTTTAAGGCCCTTAAAAAGGGTGTTCAATCTTACTGTGCAATGTTACTATCAATACAAATTATAGTTTGACCAAGAGCAAGGCTATTAGGAGTAGCCCACACAGTGTCACCAAATAAATATGCAGGTACTCTCAGAACTTAAATAGCTCTGGACAGATCAGCCACACTGAAAGGTTTAAATATATTTAATAATAAATATTAAAAGAACAAGAAAATACTCAGTATATATTTACAGTGACATCAGAGTTCAAAATCACAGGAAATATTTAAAACAACATTGCAGGACAGTCTCAAATAAATAAAGGAAAACATCTACACTAAACTTTGCTATATTCCTGACTATATCTAAGAGAATTATACTGTTCCCTTGTGACTTACTTCATCAGATCAAGACAAATATGTGGTGAATGGATCCTCTAGCTGATGTTGTCAGGTCAAAGACAGAATGCAGAATGCTCTCTTTCTCTCAGTGATTTCTTAAATTAATATCTCAAATATTCCTGCTGGGATAGCTTGCAGAATGACATAATTTCCTTTCATCTGACTCTATCCCATGTAAAACCCCCACTGCTGAAAGCTAGCAGTGTTTAGCATCTACCTGTGAAAATGTATACACAAGGGCTTTTCCTGCACTGAAACTGAGAGATAACATTTTTTTGGCCCAGCCATAAAGTAATTTAATTCCATCTATTTTTCTGAAGTTTTGCAAGTTAACCTTCTGTATTTGAGTTTCCCCTGTTAAAATATATACATTTAAACAGTTACAATAGTGTATGTACATTTCTGTTCTCTTCAAGCAGGGCATACTGTGGATCCATTTTTAAGTTCAGTACTTTATAAAATATCTTTTCAACACACACGTCTGTACAAACCTAGTTTTATATATACATGACATACAGTTCTAATACATTTGTAACACAAGTGCTTTACATGATGAAGTTCACAAATGACACATAACCATTTACAAAATTCCAGACAGCTGTGCTGGCAGTATCTCCCTTTGTCACACTTCAATATAAATCATGGTGATATTCACAAATGACATATAATTATTTACAAAATTCCAGTTATCTGTGCTGGCAGTACTCCTTTGTCATCTATAATCTTTCCAACAGTCATTAATAATTATTGACAATCCTTCCCCTTTATTTATATATATATATATATATATATATATATATAT
>NW_025056333.1:0-7682 GCF_019279795.1 Protopterus annectens | reverse complement strand
TGGGGGGCGGGAAGAAATACACGGGGCCCAAATTTTGACATGTTGCTGTGATCCCCTCATACATTTACTTTGTAAGGGTTTGTTGCAACATATGTCCTATGAGGGATATAAGTCAGTAACTGTCACGGCCTTCACCATCTACAGACTGCAACCCCAACTACCTTCTGCAGTCCACAGATAGATTCTCCATGGCTAACACATGAAACCAATGGCACAACACTAGCCAGTCTGCAGATGACCCCACAGATGGGAATTTCTCATAAACATGGAACTGACATGGCAGGTATTGCAACATGTATGACAGCCATATCTAGACAAACACTGTTAAACCAACATTACTCCAAATGCAGTATAGCAGCACTTATAGTCTGTAGTCAGGTGAGGTAATATCCCCTGTTGTTTGTTTCCTCTTTCCATTGTGTCTATGCTTTTGTTAGAGGTAAATCACCAATCCATCTGAGATGCTGTTTTCCAAACAACAGATCTAGTTCCTGCTCACAGTGAATGAAAAGGGCCAACACCACCATGATGTTCCTAGCTATTGGAGTGTGTTTCCCTGCAATTGGCTATGGGAATGTTACCACAGCTGATCCACATGCAATCAGCTAGGGGAGGGCTGAAATTCATAGAGATGCCTTCAGCTGATCATGAGCATCACTTAAATTACACATGCTGCTGCCTAAGTGTAGCAGGTGTGGGTCTCCACATCCACCAGAGAGGGGGTGGGAGAGGCAGACAGAGGCAAATACCTGTCAGGGAGGGATGGGAGAGTAAAACTGTAGCATGTTTGGGTCACACACCTACCAGCACAGGCATCAAACCCCCTGCCAACCAGTGTAGTGCTATCAGAGTTAGATGCAGTTATTGGATGCACCATGTGGGTTACCTGCTGTGGAGCACTCAGAACATATATGTGATGGTGAGTGATATCTGCAACAGGGATATGGTACATATAAGGTAGGTGAAGTACACATGCCTGTCTGCATGAACAGGTGCCAGCATCAACACAGCCACAGTCTCACAAGGATGCACACACATTGATACACTTGGCAGGGCCAGGAGTACAACTCATCAGTAGTAGGATTGTTACAACACATCATTGTGCAGGTATCACATGCACCACATGGGTCATAATGGATTAAGTGAGAGGGAGGTGTCACATTGACAGCATGCTCAGTATGCCCATGGAGGTTGTAGTAGTGAGTGGATGTGGCCATACGTACAATACAACACACACAAACACACTGGGTGCCAGTACTGACATGCATGGGTACATGTCTGCATGGGTGTGTGGTGATCAAATGTGCCAGCAGACTATATAAGTGTAGGTGATGGGTATACCTTGGCATCAGGCCACATGACAATGGTCTCCATTGTGGCTCAGGGCTGTAGTTTCTGCATTTTCCCACACAGGTGGGTATTGTATCCCCCATCCAGTCACCTGGGTGACTATTATGTGTAGCCAATGCTGTGCATCGCCTGCCATGTATGCGTTCCTTAGTCCATGACATGGATGGTGTCTAGGATGTGCACACCTCCTACATGCATGTACAGTGACATGTGGAACTGTACCTTGGGTATCTGGCCCATGCTGTGAATATGGATTATAATCAGATGTGCCAGTCTTGCCCACCTGTGGCAGGAACTGGTAATGGGTAGCAGGTTTACCCTGCACCTTACTTGATAAGCATGCCAACAGCATTCCCTGGTGTCAGTGGCATCTGTCCATGCAAGGGGCCATGCTGTCAGGCATGGTATGTCCATTGTGGGTCATTATGTGAAGGCAAATTCACAGGTGGTGCAGGTGTCCATTGGGGAACATAGGGAAGGTGCACTGTCTGCATATATGTGCATATTGGACAGATGGACAGGGTGACATTTCCTCTGTAGACCACTGATATCACTCCATAGTCACTATAGGTGGCCACTATACAGTGTACTACCCACATATTGGCTGTTGCCTAGGTACGTGTGTGTATGACACATGGGTAGAGAGTGTGGTCTGGGGAGTTGCTAACTGTCATTGCCTGGCCTTGATGTCACAAGTATGGGTATAGCTTTGCACCCCATCCTCTCAGCTATTTTACATCTGTTATCGTAGTACAGTTGACATCGTGATATATAGTAGGGCCACCATATAAGAAATATGCTAAACCCGCTCTACATTGATCACGAGTGTCACACACTCACAACCACCTCTACACAGGATACGAGTTGCAAACACACACACACGCATGTGTCATGTCTTGGAGTAGAACCCCTACCTAACTAGTTTATTACACTACAGCACTATGCAGTTATAGTATGCGCCATGGATATTAGTGGAGTACTATTTCCCTGAAGGTGTATTTCACAATGGATGACATCAGCAGGCTTACCAAAGTAGGGCATTTCACATGTACTGCGAGTGAGAAGCCTAAAATGCATTGCTCCCTACACAGACAGTGAGAAACACACAAAACATCCACAACTGACATGTGTGGGTATATAACTGCTGACCGAGGTCTATATCACACTACAGCATGGAGCTGTCATAGGACGCACCATGGATATTATTGGAGTGTTCCTTCCCCAAAGGTGTATTTCACAATGGCTGATATCAGCAGGATTACCAAAGTAGGACATTTCAAATGTACTGTGAGTGACTAGCCTAAAATGCATTGCTCCCTACACAGACAGTGAGACACACACACAAAACATCCACAACTGATGTGTGTGGGTATACAGCCCTAACCAAGGTCTGTATTACACTACAACATGGAGCTGTTATAGAACACACCACAGGGATTACTAGAGTATGCCTTTCCCAAAGGTGTATTTCACAATGGATGACATCAGCAGGATTACCAAAGTAGGGCATTTCAAATGTACTCCGCGCAGGTGAGTAGCCTAAAAATGCATTTCTCCTTACACAGACAGTGAGACACACACAAAACATTCACAACTGACACGTGCAGGTATAGAACCCTTGATCGAAATGTATATCTCACTACAGCATAGAGCTGTTATAGGACACACCACAGGGATTACTAGAGTTCACCTTCCCCAAAGGTGTATTTCACAATAGATGACATCAGCAGGATTACCAAAGTAGGGCATTTGGAATGTACTGCATGTGACTAGCCTATAATGCATTGCTCCATACACAGACATTGGAATACACACAAAACATCTAGAACTGCTACACTCCAGCTGTAACATGCAGTTTCGGAGTTTCCGAGCGATACAGTTTATACAGAGATACTGGCCTACAACCTTCCCTAGAGGTGTATTTCTTGTGTTGGTGGCATATCAGCAGCTCCTAAGTAGCAAAGTTGGAGTGCTATGAATTGTAAGGAGGTGAGTAGCCTAAGAATCATCTGGCTGTTTCTCTACATTATGGCAGGCAGAAACACACACACAATTGTCATGTCTGGAGTTAGAACACCTACTTAGGTGCTTTATCACACTGCACCAGTACACAGTTAATCGCTACAGCCATTACTGGGCTACTTCTTTCCCAGAGGTGTATTTCTAGGTTGGTGACATCACCAACCTTGGCAAAGTTGAGTATATGAATTGTAAGGAGTGTGAGTAGCCTAAAAAGAATTGTTCTCTACACATTCAAACATACACACACTACTGCCATGTCTGGGGTTAGAACACCTACCTAATTACTTTATTATACTACAGCAGTACACAGTTACAGGATGCGCCAAAGATATCACTGGATTGCAACCTTCCCAGAGGTGTATTTCTTGGTTGATGACATCAGCAGCCTTGGTACAGTTGAGTATATATATATGAGATTATGAAAGTGAGTGTGAGTAGCCTAAAAAGCATTGCTTTCTACACAGTCAGAAACAAACAGATACACACACAATTGCCATGTCTGGGGTTAGAACACCTACCTAAGTACTTTATTACACTACAGCAGAATGCAGTCACAGGATGCACTATGGAGATTACTGTGCTACATCTCTCCCAGAGGAGTATTTCTAGGTTGGTGATGACAGCAGCCTTGGCAAAGTTGAGTATATGAATTGTAAGGAGTGTGAGTAGCCTAAAAAGCATTGCTCTCTACACAGTCAGATATGCACACAAACACACACTCACAGTTGCCAATTCTGTGGTTTGAAGCCCTACCTAACTAGTTTATCACATTACAGCAGGGCACAAAGTTATGGGGCCACTAATTCACAGAGATTACTTGGCATACAGCTCCCCCAAAGGTGTATTTCACATTGGATAACCTCAGCAGGCTTGTCGCCGAAGTAGTAGGCACATGGGGAGGGCAGTGTGTGCATGGGCCAGAACCCATTAATCTGAGGGGTAGAACCATACGCCACCATGTTGGCACACATGGGGTTATATGTCACAGGAATGCGTGTATAAGGCCAGCTACTACATGACTACTTCCTCTGTATATAGTCACAAGTTGGGTACAGCCTGGAATGTGCACCATATAGTCTGTAATGCTGACAGATACTGGTGGCTATTATCTGTGCAGTGGGAGACATCTGCACCTTATGTGTTTGGTTCTCCTTGGCAAACGTGATGCTGGGTGGGACAGCAGGGCTGGATGAAGCGCCTTGTCACAGTCACCCTCTTCCACATTCTATGTCCATCTGCCTTTGGCTTTCGCTTAGTAGTGTAAGTTGTCCATACATATATGTCTGTATTCCCTGTATATCCACTGTGTGTGTGCAAGGCAGGAGTGGTGCATACTGACATGTAGTCTGCATCTAAGAACTGAGACTGCCAGTCATGTCTGGTCCACTGATGTTTGCAGACATGGCCTTCATGTGTGTTTAAGTGTGTGAGCATGCCCAGTATGACCTTTCAGTATGTTTTTGACTGACTTATTTGCCTTCATTTTCTCTGTGTGTGAGCATGCCCAGGTATGGCCATCTGTATTGCATGTGTGGATCAAGTCTAGGTAGTTTGTACTGCTGTGATGACCTTTGTGTTGTACAATCACGACCGGGAAGCATGATGTGTGTCTGCAGGGGTATCCATCGCAGAATTCAGCATTGACCAGGGTTGCTACATTTCTGCATAGCTGGGGGACAATCTGACTGTTTCTACATTTTTACACAGGTTTGGGGACCACACCTAACTGTTACAATATCTGTATGTAGGATAGGGGCACACTTACTATTTCTACATTTCATAAGTATACCTGACTGTCACTATAAGTCTACGAGGGATGGGGACACACCTGACACTTACACATTTGCTAAGACTGTACTGGTATGCCGGGTAAATCTTATATTTCACTGTAGTCTTACCCATCGTGGCTGGCTAGAGGCATACCTACAGTGTACTACAGATCTTAGCTTTAATTACTCATATTAGTTTCTGACTTCCTGACTTCTAGCCTTCACAACTGATATTCAACTGCCTGGCCTACTGTAGTCTGCTCCGTGTAGGCCTGGGGTGAGTTGCTACCCATAGGCCTCATTCAGAGGCCATAGTGCCAGCATTTGTTTGTATTTTGTTCACACCTGGGTCCTGCTATTGTGTCTGTTATTATATGTGACACCCCTGACTGGTATGGAGTCACTTCTTACCTTTGTGGGTGCCAGTATTGAGGGCGGTGGTGCTGCAGAGCTGCTTATGCTCAGATGCATATAGTACACTCCTATGCATGGCTGGTTGTTGCAGGCCAAGGTTGGCATCCCTTTTTACTGTATGTGCTAGTCAGAGAGAGGTGTCATTCCTGGGTCCCTACTCGTGTCAGTGCATGTGCTATGTAAGTTGCCTCTTTCGTTGCTAGCCAGCAGTATACTCCTTCTGCTCTGAGATTGGGGTGTGCCCAGGTTGTTCCTCCCTCTGAGCTCACTCTGTGCCTGGGCAGCATCTTGGCAATGGTGGTGGGGCTGTGTGGCCCTGCTCCCATGCTGTTCCTAAGCGCAGCTGTTTCCTGCAGGATCATATTGTGTAGCTTGGCACATACAAGGACAATTTGGATACATGTAGTTGGTGAGTACTGCAAGGCTTCACCAGAAGTAACCAGCTACTTGAGCATCCCAAACACGCCTATTATGGTTTTTGTTTCAGCATGTGCCTCTATTATGAGTTCCCTGCTTGGGGTGTGTGTGCATTTTTGATGGTGCCATCAGCCACGGGCTCCAGTGCTGCATCCAGCATTCCCCACTAGGTGACCGCCTGGGATTTCCCATTGGCAAATCTCTGTACAGCTGCATCAGATGCCAGATGCGGGAACTGCGGATAGCTTCCCCAGGGCAGCTGCTACCACACATTCATTATTATGCCCGCATCGCGTTCTACCCGGCAGTTGATGGAGGGAAGCTCTATGGGCTGGGATGTAGACCCTACCCTGGTCAACAGTCGGGTGTGCTTTGATGTATGTGTGTTCAGTCTATTGCACCAACTACCTCAGGGTATTCTGCTCATTTGGTAGTTATATCATTGATATTGCTGGCTAACGCCACGGGTGTTGGGGATATATAATGCGTTCTCACCGGCACATGGGCATCCAGTAACTGGTGGAGTACCCTGATGCTGATGCCTGTGAAATCCCCATCATATCCCCTAGTTGGCCCTTGAAGGTACCTGTAGCTAGTATTTTTAGGCCTACACATACCTTGGTATCCGGCTGTATGGGTTCCCCCTGTTAGTTCTGTGTGTGGAGGTGTGGCCGCACAGCCCAACAATTTGCTGTAGGAGGTCCCTCCTGTCCACCCTATAGCTTCCACTATCTCCAGCCTATGCCTGTAGGTTACCCTGGGTCTGTACACTCTCCTCGCCTCCCTCACGCTGGATTGGTCAGCAGCACTACATCCTCACCACCCTCAGCCTCTCGCCGTTTATGAGAAAAGCAGTCCCTACCATTTTTGTTTTGCTTTGTTTTGTAAAATTTCCCCATTTGTATACACCGTGGTGCAGAGATTTTGGGAAAACAAAGTGTGAAAGGTGTTTTGTATAGCTTATAGTGGTGTGTTTGGCTGGGCTGGTCTGTTGCCTTTGTAATTGGCTGATTATGATATATCACGCCAGCTAAGCTAGTTCTCCTTGGTTACCTCTTCCTACTGCCGCGTTTTCCTTCCCATTGCCTTCCTGTTCAAGTCTAAGCGTGCCGCCGCTACAAAATAGAGTTCTGGAAATGTGCACAGAGCTGCTATTTCCTGGTTTCATTTTTTCCTTGAAAACTTGCACGCCAGCCAAGTATTACCTGCTTAGGCTTTGTAAAGAGTGCTAGGCAAGCTACAACAACTTCTAGCTTAACTGTGCTTTAGCTATGAGCAATCCCGAAATTCCAGGGCACCAATCCACTTACAGAATGCCTGATACCCCCCCATGATGTCAACAAATTTTATATCCTAGTCTTGCACCCAGCTATTCATATACTCTTACACTGTTGGTCCTGCCTCACATGCTGTGGAAAACTGGGATCACTATCCTTCCCCTCATTTTGTATAGGATTGCCTTGCTAATGCATAGTTGCTACGTCTCACACTGAGCCTCCCTCTTAGCAACGGCTATTACCCACCAGCTGTGTTGTTCCTACCTGCCATTGGACTTGCATGACAGAATAATGAATTTAGTTAGACTGTCATTTTAGGTTTATATTTTATTATGTTGCCCCCAATCCCGCTTGTGCTTACTGCCCCATGCTTAAACAGCCGAGATTAGCTAAAAAAAGTTCGCTTTTATTTTACAGTTTAAAAATGGGCCAA
>NW_025056332.1:0-7464 GCF_019279795.1 Protopterus annectens | reverse complement strand
ATTATGTTGGCAATGTTAGGTTCAGTCATCCTCAATCATTCTGAACCCAGTGTGAACATATCTGGGAGTGTCCTCCCAGGTGTCCAACATAGCTAAAGAAGGCCTTATGATTGTCTGTCGAGTTCTTGTTGATTCCTCTGTTGAACGGATGATTTCCTGACAGCCTGTAGTTCTTCACATACAATGAGCAAGGGTGTCTTACCTTACAAGTATTCCACTCTATCTTGTAGTAGCTACCTCCAGTCGTTCTAGAGCTTGTTCATGGCTGGGGTCCACCAGACTGGATGCTTGGCTTTGGTACAAAGAGTCTCAGTTTTGTATGGGATTGCCTGATCCATGCAGTCCTGTAGGTGCTGGTGGAAGGGATATGTACGTCATTCAGCGGTTTGAGTAATGTTTACCACTGGCTCAGGGGCCTCAAAGGAGACCACAGTAGTGTTCAGAACTGTAAATTCGGCTTTTGAGAAAGGTATATGTGTGGTAACTGGCACCACCCACAGCATTGCATGCCAATAGCAGAAGCTATTGTAGGTTGTCCAAACACAGGTGTGGAACATCATAGCAATAAACCACGCATGGATGTGGGTAATGTTAGATATACACGGCAGCTGGTGCTTTCCCCGAGTCCGCCCCCGAGGACCACAAAATATGCGCCTTATGCATAGGCCAACTAGGCAGCCTCCTGGGGCCCGCCCCACTCGGGCACCTTTCAAGCCTTTATTTTGTGTAGGTAGACCAGGACGGGTAGCGGTGATGTGGCGGTGGCATCATGGAGTACTTCTGCCTAGGCACCACGTGACCTTAGGCCACTCTTGGCGTGGATAAATACAGCAGTACCCACTCCCAGACGCGGGTCAGTGCTAGTATGACATATCATCTATGACAAGAAACCATATATTCCCCAGACATAATGGCACAGCATAATGCCTGTCCGCCCCAACGCAGACCATACGCCACGCGGCTGTGGGCGTACTGCAGATGTCCGTTACCAATGTCGACACGTCTCTCTGTGAAACAAAGTCAACATAGCGATTCAATACTAAACAGCGACGGAGAGGCCGATGTCCCCGTTGCTAAGCTGTCCAACCTGTTCCGCCATGTGTGTAGCAGAGCGGGACTGGCACAAACTAAGCAACGGACATGTCCGTGGCTCAGTGAAAGCCATCACGCAATGTTAAACCCATGTAATATGGCGAGACAGGTCATGAATACCGAGGGTTACTAATGGAAATAGGTCCGTTCGACCAGACCGTGTTCAATTACTATAACAACATCGACAACGGTAGCGCCGGCCAATCAGCGCACATGGTTAGGAATTATGGGGGGGGGACATGGTATCATAGACACGGACAAACCGTGGCCATGTGACTCATCTAACATTCGTACACGGTCAGGGCAGTTCCGTACACTGGGCCAACAAGACCAAACCCAAAGCACCACAGGGACACCCTGACAATCGAAGGCCTGTATGCGTTGGGGATATAAGCCCCTGTGATCTGAACATCCCTGCGGTCAAGACATATGCATCCTGGGCCATGAACGGGAGGGAATAAGGAATGTTTAACATGTAGTACCGCACCTTTCCCACCAGGAGAAGCGATGCCAGGACGCATGTGAGGCGGGGGTGGGGGATATGTAAATGTAGCTGGCACCATGGGTATGCAGGCTAATGACACCGAATAGCTAACGGTAGTGGCCACAGTAACCGGCAAATGAATGCAGTCCTGTTTGAATTACTTAATGGAAATATAAATGTGAACGTGTACGTACGCGCCCATGCTGCAAAGACTGTTACAGGTAAGAAGGTGTACAAGGCCCGCATACCGTCCGTCAACTGATCAGAGATATACAATGAATAACACACCAATACAGAGATCACGTAACCACACAGGCCAGTAAACATATGGAGACAGAATACGATATGCATGTGCATGCTGTGAAACCATAATTAGGAATGTACGTCAAAGCGTGTGTGTGATCCCCTCAAGCATGGGCAGGTTAAGGATGTGTCCTCCACGTCAACCAGACATGTCTCATAAAATGCTGGGCCTCTGAAAGTATGCAATCAGCAAATGCCATGTAAAAGTACCAAGTAGAAATACTGGAGAAACACACCGCTATGATGAGACAAACATAGAATGTGGATGGGAATCAATGTGATGTGTTAGTAGAAGGGATTGTTGATGACGGTATGCATCAGTAACCCAACCCACTTGTTAGGAAGGTGCCTCAAGACGAATTAAGCGCCCAGTTGGCTGGACAGTTGTTGGACCGGCTACGCTAGCCGGATATATGTCCAGTGTCACAGAGTGTCTGTGGAGAAAGGCTCACACACAATCATAGCACAACATACCAAAGTAGTCATATGCAAACAAAAAGAACGATAACAGAAAGTGTCCTGAAAGGACTGGATACACACAGATCCCAGACGACAGACAGATATATGGCCAGTGGAAGCATGGGGTCACAATTATGGGATCAGGTCCCTAAAGAGCAAGAAGAATCACACATGACACGCCAGCTAATTGCCAGATACACACTGGTCAACAACCACACAGCAAGATTGAGGGCCAATTGAAGCTGCACACCATGCCAGAACCTGTACATGGAAAGGTATGGCATGGTACTGATGTGCACACAGGTAATCCACAGACAGTAATAAAGAAAGGTATGAAACGAGGTTCATATGTATACATCTACACACAGCAAGCCCGACGGGTTCCAGAGATATATGACGATGGACATAGATTTGTCAATGTGGAAAAGAAGATGTAAACAACTACAAATTCATTCCATTTCATATCGATATAGTTACATACAGCCATATTCATTAATGCAACATTGCATGCACATTCATTTATGCAAAATTATGCTTCAATTGTACTTATTGATTCCACATGCTTTGGGAATCGTAATGCAACAGTTATGCTACTGATACTTCATGCTCATGACTAACACACCACATTCTAAGGTTTACCACAACAATTATCAAATATGTCAATATACTGATTGTATTGGACCAATATTGTAGTTATATAAAATACATTGTTGTTAATACGTGTCCATTAAGTAAATGGCGCAACACTGATTTGTATATGCCGCTAATATCATCATGACATGGAGCACTGTCCACTTAACTATGAGCAGGTTTATTGATTAATTGACTTTAAACTGACTCTGAAGGAAGTGTATAAGGGACGACTGTGTAATGTATTTACTCCGACGATGACCCATGTTAGTGGGTGAAAGAGCTTAGTATGTTTCGACTGTGGAGTGTATCGTTTCTGTCATTGTCCGTTTTGGCCTGATATATGTTCAAGGATGTCTTTTATGACGATGACCAGGACTAAAGGTTTTCTGTATTTATGCTTACTGGCACGTGGATATAGATAGGCCAAGTAATACATAATATGGGTAGTCAAACAGACATCCGCGATTGGGGAACATACAGCAGCAGTCAAAACCACTGGCCAGATGTTGACAGTCCAACACGTTCTACACTTTACATATGCACATCGGTGTCCATTGTAGGACTCCAAAAATTTACCCATTTGAGACATGAAACAGCTGTGATCAACCCAGACGGTGTACAGCCGTGACTACGGCACAGCTTTACATATGCACCACCAGCGTGTTCAAGGTTGATGACAACTGTCCCTGAAATGCAGGACATATGAACAGAAATCCACAGATTGTCGTGTCCATATAAGTGCATCCACATCCCAGTCCCGCACACATGAAGGATGTGTAATGGGTACCGTGGAGGGTTGCAGCCATGGGATCCTGGGTATGCAAAATTGGGGCTCGGTGTTGTTTGGCAGATAATCCGTTGTCCCGCCCCGTGGGAGGGATGGCTTACTCCCCACCAATGATGCAAAGCATCCACCAGATAATGGTAAAAGCAGGTGTGAAATGTGTACAGCCCTATATTACTGTCCAGTAGGCAATTCCCATGGATGGACAGGTGTACGACCAAGATGGCACCCATAACTGGAAACCTGGTGGAATTACACAGCTGCAGTAAGGCATAACACAGGAAATACAGATAGGGAGTACAGTAGATACTCCCCATACCAAGTCAGACTGCCGTAATACCCGAACAGCACTCGATCTGCCCGCAACAAAAAGGGGGGCACTCGCTACCATACAGCGGAACAGATGGGCGACCTGTGGAACACATACTAATGGCACACTAACAACGTCAAGTAGGATATGTAATCTATGGCGTTCCCACCTATAAAGAAGACATGCTTCAATGAATACATAGGGGATCAACATGTTCCAGTGGTGTTATGTTGACAGTACAGTGACGGATATGTCCTATTGGGTCGTCTGAGAATTATGTAAACCAGTTGCTAACCTGCATCTTTGGATATACATCGGTTATTTACAGTTCTAACACACCTGTTTTATGTAGCACCACGTAGAATGGGTAGTCAAACAGACATCCGCGATTGGCCAACATACAGCAGCGGTCGAAACCACTGGCCAGTTGGACACAATCCAGCAACATCTACCTTTACATTTGCACATAAGTGTCCATTTTAGGACCCAAAAATACATTCTAACAGAACGCCAACCAGCCGTTTCCGACCACCATATGACGCGATAGCCGTGACTACGGCACAGTTAGACATATGCACCGCCAGTGTGATTAAGGTTGATGACAGGTATCTATGAAATGTAGGACATATGAGCAGAAATCCACAGATCGCCGTGTCCATACATGTGTGTCCACATCCCAGTCCCGCACACATGATGGATGTGTAATGGGTACTATCGATAGGTGCAGCCATGGGATCGTGGGTATGCAGACATGGGTCTCAGTGTTGATTGGCAGATGATCCGTTGTCCCGCCCGTGGAGGGTGTGGGTGTAGCACATGACCTACTCCCCAGTAATGGTGCAAAGCATCCACCCGGGTAATGCTAAATGCAGGTGTGGGAAAGTGTACAGGCTATAACAGTGTCCAGTAGGCAAACCCCATGGATGGATATGCCTAGACCAGGATGGCACACATACTGCAAGCCCGGTGGAATCACACAGGTGCAGTAAGGCATAACACAGGAAATGCAGATGGAAACTACAGTAGACACCCCCATTGAAATCCAGACGGCCGCAAATACCGCGCACACAGCACTCGATCTGCCAGCAACAACATGGGGATCACCGCTGCCATACTGCGGAACACATGGGCGACCAGTGGAACACATACCAATGGCACACCAACAACGCCAACTCGACGGTCATAGGATGTTGAAACACTGGCGTTCCGCTTATAAAGTACATCCGCAATGAAGCAATCGTGTCCACATGGTCTGGCTGTGTCATATTGACAATACAGTGGCATATGTCCTACTGGGCTGTCTGAGGATTACTTGAAGCAGTTGCCAACCTGCAGCAGTACAGCAATACCATTTGGTTAATCAGTAGAATATGGGTTTAGTAGCACAACATAATATGTGTAGTCAAACAGACATCCGAATGGGGAATATACTGCAGCGGTCACAATCACTCGCCACATGGTCACAGTCCTACATGTTCTACTTTTTACATATGCACATTTATGTCCATTGTAGGCCCCTTTACCCGGGACGTTTATGTCAACCGTCCGAGAGGGGAGAGCCAGATTTACCAGCGTGACAGACAGCACATTTTGCACCACCAGCAAAGGTTGGTGACAACTGTCCATGAAATGCAGGACATATGCACAGGAATCCCCAGATAGTCCAGTCCATAGATGTGTGTCCACATCTCATTCCTGCAAAATGGAGGAGGGCAATGGGTACTTTTGGGGGTTGCAGCCATGGGATCGTGGGTATGCAGAAATGGGTGTCGGACTTGTTTGGGAAGAAGATCCTTTGTCCCCCCGCGTGTGTGTGTGTTAAGCGTAACTCCGACTGATAATGCAAATAGGGTTACCACCTGTCCCACTTTGGGGGGGACAGTCCCTTTTTGGGCAGTTGTGTCCTGACAGAAAATTTTAAAAAATGGCAAATGTCCTGAGATTGTAGGACTTTAATTATGTCCCATATTTTATGAATAGTTGCATAAAACAGTTATTCTGTATCTAAAATACCTAAATGTTACAAAACATTGAATAAGCAACTAAAATGCTACAAGAATAAGTTTTTATTTGGGAAAAGTTAAGTTCTATCCTTTGTACTGACCTGGGTATGTGGCCTGTAAAATCTGATGTTGGCTTGAAAATGTCCCACTTTGGCCATTTGAAAAAGGGGGCAACCCAAAAAGCAAATCATCTACCTGAGAATGCTAAATACATCTGTGACATGTGTACAGCCCTACACCAGTGTCCATGAGGCAGTTCCCATGGATGGACAAATGTACGTCCAAGATGGCACCCATAACTGCACACCTGGCGGAATCCCACAGCTGTAGTAAGGCAGAACACAGGGAACACATTTAGGAGTACAGCAGACACTCCACATAGAATGTCAGGGCCGTAATACCGGGTACACAGCTTTCAACCTGCAGGCAAGTGACTGGGGATCACCCGCTTCCCTACCGGAACAAATGTGCAAACCCGGAACACATACTGATGGCACCACAACGTGAACTAGGATGGTTTGGATGGGTTAACCACATTAAAAAAGAACATCCTTCAATGAATTAAAAGGAACTACATGTTTCGTGTAAAGTTGACAATACAGAGGCGGAGTGTCCCAATGGGATATCTGCAGATTGGTGAAAGCAATTGTTAGCTTGCAACATTGGAATTACAACATTTGTGTAGAGGGCCGGGTAACCCTTTAAACACTACATAATATGGGTACTCAAACAGACATCCGTGATTGCTGAACATACGGCAGCAGTCAGACCCACTGGCCAGATGGCACAGTACAAAAGTTCTACACTTGACATATGCACATTGGTGTCCATTGTAGGACCCAAAAATTATCGAATGCAATGTGAACAGGGGGGATCTAGAGAACCAGAAGACCTGATAGCCCTCACTACGGCCCGCCACATATGTGCACCACCAGCTTTTCAAGGTTGATGACAAGTGTCCATGACATGCAGGACATATGGACCGGACTCCCCAAAGGGTTTCCAAGTCCATAGACGGGCCCACATCCCTTCACGCACACATGGAGGATGTGCAATGGGTAACCCTCGAGGGGTTTCAGACATGGGATCGTGGGGATGCAGAAATGGGGCTTTTGTCGAAATTTGGGAGATAATCCCCCCTCACCGGGAGGTATGTGGGTTTGCACATCGTTACTCCACACTAATAATGCAAATCATCCACCGGGGAATGCTAAATGCAGCTGTGATATGTGTACAGCCCTCTACCAGTGTCCAGTAGCCATTCCCCCTGGAGGACAAACCTTTGGTCAAGATGGCACCCATAACAGCAAATCTGCTGGGATCACACAGCTGTAGTAAAAAAACAGGGGAAAACGGGTAGGGACTACAGTAGAGACTCCACATACAAAGTCAGACC
>NW_025056331.1:0-6640 GCF_019279795.1 Protopterus annectens | reverse complement strand
ATCCCTTTAAAATTAGAAAACCCCCCCTGGCAGACACAAAGGAAAAACCCTTTTGTTTAAAACCCCCTTCTTAGATCTTTTTAATCAAAAAAAAGTTTATATACACTAGATATTCAATAAAGCATTTGATGAAATAAATTTAAAACAATTAATGAAGCATAGTTTAAAAGACAAAGTGCTTGTCAACTGTCTATGAATTCATTATATAAAAATTTAAAAACACAAAAAACTTTTTAAACATAAAAACTCACTACCACTAGGTTAAAACGAAAAATGCATACATATGTTAGAGGTATTGAACAACAATAAAAACTATACATAGACATCGAATATAGTACAAACACATACAATGCAAGTATCCCCAATGAATAAAACAACAACCCAACTTTAAAAACATAATCAATATAAAAAATGTAAAACTATCTTTTTTTAAAAAACGGGTTTTAAATAGAAACATAATTTTAATTTAGGGGGGTTAATCTAAAAAAATGCAGTTCAACATTCTCTTAGGTTCATATGATCACTCTCCCTTTAACTATTTGAAATTGAATTTAAAGGAATATCAGGATATTATAAGATGTCTTGCCAATGCATTCTGTTTATGTTTTAATGTCATACAGATGGTTGTACATTCTTTTTTAATTTTTCATATCCTAATAGAAAATGACAAGTGTTAATGTTGCGTATATAATTTTGTCACAGGAGGCAAAAAACCCAAAAACTTTTATTTAAAATGCAAAACACCTGATCCAGTTATATATCTACAATTACATTTTAAATGTTAACTTGCAATGTTCAATACAGGATCAATGTCTACCTTAGGTTACAAACAATTTTTTAGGTTCTTATGATTTCTATACTTTGGTTTATCACCCACTCTTCCTGGTCATCATCTACAGTCAATTTGTTATTGCTTTGATTTTTTCAATGACTTATTATCATTAGTATAAGAAATTTTGGATCAACATCATCTCTAATGTTTTTGAATTTTTGAAACCATATTGTTACTAGGACAATGGGTCATCCTCATTCAAAATTTCAGATCAACCCACCATATTAAAGTCATACCCCTTTGCAAGAATAGGTCTTCCATGATCTGCTTTATGTTTTCTGGTTGATTCACATAACCTTGCTATAAACGGGCTTCTCACAATCCCGGGAAAACATGCCTAGGGTGCATACTGTTGAATAATGGATTCTTCCAACTTTCCCTTCCTGTATAAAGTTGACATTAACCTGCCTCCTTGTATGGACAAAGTAATATCCAGAAAATTAATCTGTGGGAAGTCTCTTTAAATCTGAAAATCACTTACCCCAAGATCAAAAGGAAATCATAAATGCATTTGGAATCCCATAAAATTTATGTCTTACAAATCTCCTGTAGATGACTACTTTAAATGAATCATGACTGAACATGTTTGTGCAGTGATGCACCACCAGATTGGCAATGTTAAAATGTTTTCATTTCTGGTTAAATAAATTTAAAAGAAAAACATTGTGACAACACAGGTCCAAAAGTTGACAGATGAGGATCTGTTTATCTTTACTGAAGGTTTTGGTAAATTTTCCCCTTTTCTGTTCCTCCTCATTGGGGATACAAAAAAAAGGTTTTTTCCAATTAATTAATAGTGCCTTCCTATCTCAAATTTTCAAGTCTCTAAAGCCTCAAAAGCTGGTAGGTGTTTTGAGGTATATTCCCCTAGGGGTAAGTGTCCTCCAAAAAGACAGAATGTTGTCGGGATCCACCCCCTGAAACAATTCATGGGTGGAGGGTGGATGTTTTTTATTTTGGGAAGGTTAAATTTGGGTATACACACATGTTCTTTATGAAAATAATCAAATAAATCCTTGCTGAATTGCTTACACATTCATTCAAACAAACAATCATCTACCCTTTTATGGAACCCCTGTAGAACTTCCATAGATATTAACACATAAGTTTTATCACCTAAGCATTTCTAACATAAACATAGTGGTCAGTGTCAACAGTCCCCCACCTTTATGAGGGAAAAAGATTCATTTTCTGTCAAAAAATTTTAATGATGACCTTTTATTAGTGCTCATGTTTAAAAAAATGCATTTCTTTTTGTTACTATAAAAGTATTCATAAAAATCATTCTCCCAAAACCTGACAAAACACTCATGTGGTAGGAAGGGAAAAAAAGCTTTAAAAGTCAACATCATTATGCATGCTAGAAATAGAAGTCTCATTATTTAAACATTAATTTCAATGCTACATTTCAAAAGTCTAATGTCCACAAATAATTCATGTAAATTGCTCCCCGGGGTGGTATGAATGAGCCCTTTGTTCAAAAAGATACATCCAAAAAAGTACTAACCTGGATAAATTAAAATAGACAAACTATTGCTTTCTGTCTGCTGAAACCCCCCTTAATGTTTTTTTTCCTTTGTCCCAGCTGTTTAACCCCTCTGCTTAAACCCGTTTTCTTTATGGGGGGTAAAATCCCGGGTTTGGGGTCCTCTTTTGAAGGCAGAGTTTTACCCCAGCCTGTTGAAAAAGGGTAATTTCTTGTAGGCTTCCCGATTAAACTGTGGAAAAAAGTTCTCCAAAGCTGGCCATATCCTCTGGTTTGGGGAAAAAAAGCATCAGATTTCTGGAGGCAAATTTCATGCTGAATATCTGAGGATGTAATGGTTTCATAACTGTTACCTTTAGAAGGGCCCTCTCTCTTTGATCTGAAGGCAAACCTCTGCCAAAAAACACATTCCTGTAAAAAAGGAAATCTCTCTGCAAGTGGGTTTAAATGAATTTTTCACTGAAATTTCTTTAGTATAAAAATGGTCTAAATTTTTCCAAAAAATTTAAAAAGTTTATTGACTTTATTTTAAGTTCAATTTTGGGTCTTAGTTCATTTCAAAAAATAACTGATAATAAGTTGATTTCATCTTAGATCCAAATTAAGATCTTGCCATTCTTTAGAAGCATGGGGGGGTTCCCCTGGTCATCAAAAGGGCACAGGGCTCTTAAAGTGCACATGTCGGTTTTTGGGCCCCACTAATTTATTTAAAAGGGGTTTCAGCTGTTTTATAACACATTGAAATTTAATCCATCATTTTGTCACACAATAGAAGGAACCGAAAAAGGGCAATAAAGGGGTTTACTTTGATGACAATTTTTATTTGTCAAAAGGATGCCCTCTGGATTGTAGTAGTTCAATGAAACATTAAAGGTGAGTGGTAGTGGTTACAAGAACAGCAAACAGAAAAAAAAAACCACAATCTGTGAGCCTCCAGAGAAAACAGTCAAAAAAATGGAGAAGAAACACTGGGATGCTCACCACAGCAGATATTCCAATGGCTAGTATAAAAGGTCCACCCCCAAAAATTAAAAATTTTTTTAAAAACTGACACAAAAAGGGTAAATTCCAAAACCCTTTTTCAAACTAAGTCCCGGAGTTTAATACACTAGATGGGTTCAATCAATTTGATCAATTAAACAATTAATGAAGTGTTTAAAGACACAAGTGCTTGTCCAATTGTCATGAATTCATTACTATATAAAATTTAAAACACACTAAAATTTTTCCCTAAAACTCACTACCACTGGTTGAAACTAAAGAAGAAATGCATCAAAACCCTTTCCCAGAGGTATGGAACAACAATAACAACTATACATGACATCTAGAATTAGTACAAAATACAATGCAAGTAAACATCAAACCCAATGAATAAAACAAAACATTAAAACAATCATATAAAAATGTGACTATCTTTTTTCAAAACAGGTTAATAAAAATAATTGTTAATGGGGGGGTAATCTAAAAATCCCCGCAGTTCAACATTCTCTTTGGTTCATATGATCACCTCTACTGCTACATTATTTGTAGGACTCTAATTTAAAGAATGTAGATATTATAAGATTCTAATGCATTTCCTCTGTTTAATCATAAGATGGTTGTACATTCTTTTCAACTTTTCTTTAGTGGTCCTACATAGAATGCATTACAATTATGTTGCTAATATATAATTTTGTCAAGACAAAAACGTAAATGTATTTTAAACTAAAAACCTGATTGTTATATATCACATATTCACTTCCTACATGGGTATGTCCCAATTCAGGCATGTTAATGGATCAATGTCTACCTTAGGGGTTTTCACAACAATCTTTTAGGTTCTTATGATTTTTATAGCAAATTTAGGTTTATCACCCACTAACTTCCTGGTCTGATCATCTACAGTCAATAACTTCCAGTTATTGCATATGATGTTTTTTAATGACTTATTATCTAATTAATATATATATGCACACACACACACACACACACACACACACAACACACATGTGTGTGTGTGTGTGTGTGTGTGTGCTGTGTGTGTGTGTCTGTATGTGTGTGTGTGTGTGTGTGTGTGTGTGTGTGTGTGTGTATATATATATATATAATATATATATATATATATATATATATATATATATGGTTCCCATTCAGAAGCCTGAAACATCATAAGCCTGAAAATCAAAATCCTGAAACCAAAAGCCTGAAAATTCAGAATCCTGAAAACTCAAAATCCTGAAAGCCCAAAATCCTGAAAGACCAAAATCCTGAAACTCAAAATCCTGAAAACACAAATAATGCTAATATGGCACTATAAAGACACTAATATCTACCAACTGACCCTGACCTAACCCTAACCCTAAGGTCCGCACTATCGCACACTCACCTGACCCGTAAACCTAACTCACTTAAACCGCAACCCCAATATTTGTCACTATTGCATACATGCCTAACCTGCTAACCCTAACTCACTTAAACCGCCTAACCCTAAAATAAAACCAACAAACTTACCTGACCCCAACGCATGACCTAACACCACAGGGCTAACAATAGCAAAGCCACAATGACATCAGTATGTCTATTTTGTGTTTTCAGGATTTTGAGTTTCAGGATTTTGGTCTTTCAGGATTTTGGGCTTTCAGGATTTTGAGTTTTCAGGATTCTGAATTTTCAGGCTTTTGGTTTCAGGATTTTGATTTTCAGGCTTATGATGTTTCAGGCTTCTGAATGGGAACCATATATATATATATATATATATATATATATATATATATATATATATATATATATATTATATGTGTGTGTTTGTGTGTGTGTGTGTGTGTGTGTGTGTGTGTGTGTGTGTGTGTGTATGTGTGTGTTCATGTGTGTGTGTGAGTGTGTATTATTTATATATATATATATATATATATATAATATATATGTGTATATATATATATATATATATATATATATATATATATATATATATATATAGTATATATATATATATATATAATATATATATATATATATATATATATATATGCATATATATATATATATATATATATATATATATATATATATATATATGTGCGTGTGTGTGTGTTGCTATATGCATAATATATATATATATATATATATATATATATATATATATATATATATATATATATATATACATACATATATATATATATATATATGTATATATATATATATATATATATATATATATATATGTATCCGTATTATTTCTGTATGTGTGTGTATATATATATATATATATATATATATATATATATATATATATATATATATATATATGGGTTCCGTTCAGAATTTCAACGCTCAAAACTTCGAGTTTCATATGATTGAAGATCATATGTTCGAACTTTCAAAACTTAAAAATCCGAATGAGATCGCATACAGCTGGACCAGATTTCCTTGTCCTCGCTGTAGTGCAATCCCGGAGTTGGTATATTTAAGTTGCGGAGGGTGTGGGAGGCGCAGCCCCTCTGCATATACATGTTTTAGTGTTTTGGGGTGTTTTTTTGGGAGGGGGGGGGTTCACAATTTCGAGATTCCAAGATCTTGAGATTTTGAACTCAATATTCTGAAACTTGAGATTTTGGGATTTTGAAATTTTGAAGTGAACCTATATGTGTGTATATGCACTATATATATATATATATATATATATATATATATATATATATATATCTATATATATATATATATATATATATATATATATATATAGATATATATATACATATATTTGTGTGTGTCTGTGTGTATATATATATATATATATATATATATATATATATATATATATATATATATATATATATATATATATAGTGCATTCACACATCGGATCCACACTCTGAACCTCTGACTGCAATAAATATGGACCAAAAGCTGTGTAAATGGGGTGAAGGGGCCCAAACTTGGGACCTCTTGTAGTTATTGCCCTTATCCCATCCTCCACAGCTGAACTGTTCTGCCTTGCAACAAAATGAACAGCCCTTACAGGTCTTGAACCAAGGACCTTATACACTTTAGTCACAGCAGTTAGCCACTAAGCCATTTGAACTGTGAGGATGTCTGTTGCTTTTGAAATATATCTTTCAGTATGCATACTGAATATTAGTTAACAACTGCTTTGACTACTACAATTGTTTAGTACTTTTAAGTGAAAATAGTGTTGAATCAGTCATGTTCTTTTATGTAAATATACACCTATCAGATTAATATGGTGGGACACATCTGAAAAGGTATATACAACTCTTGTTTACACATAAAAGGATATAGAAAAAAAAAAAAAAATATATATATATATATATATAATATAT
>NW_025056330.1:0-7446 GCF_019279795.1 Protopterus annectens | reverse complement strand
TGAAAAATTTTTTGTGATGTTCAAAAATAGTATTAGAGATTAAGAACAATGCTCCCCAATTTTGCAGTCATCTGCATATTTTACCGAGTGTTGTAACCACTGTTGACATCAAGAAAAGATGCACACGAAAAAGTTGGTCTCAGAACAGAATCTTGTGGGACTCCCACTTGTGATTGGTTGTAGTGATGATAGGTATCCAGCTATTCTTAGCTGTTGTGTATAACCACATTGCCAGTTGGACCAAAAGGTTATTTGCATCTTCATATACTTTGTGCTTTGTAGGTGCTCCAATTTACAGATGAAGCACATTGCTTTGGTCGACAGGCAGAAGTGCAGTGTTTTAAGATCGCTATCCAGTTTATCAAACAGGCATTTTGTCCAGGTGTATGCCTAGGTAAGAACAGGTAAGAGGGATGTGTGTGTGTGTGTGTGTGTGTGTGTGTGTGTGTGTGTGTGTGTGTGTGTGTGTGTGTGTGTGTGTGTGTGTGTGTGTGTGTGTGTGTGTGTGTGTGTGTGTGTGTGTGTGTGTGTGTGTGTGTGTGTGTTTGCTGATTTGTATGGGTTAAGGATAAGTAAGGGTTAGGTAAGGGAATGGATTATGTGTGATTGCGAGTGTTTAGGGTTAGATGAGGGGATAGATTTTGTGTGTGTGTGTGTGTGCATGTGTTTGTGTGTGTGTGTGTGTGTGTGCGTGTGTGTGTGTGCGCCCCAACTGACTTATGTAGTGGTACTGTTATGGGTACATCATTTTTAAATTTAAGATGCGGGTTAGAGTTAGGGACAGTGTTATCACATATTATTAAAGTGGAGCATGGAGGCTTTGCTGGCTATGATGGATCCAGTAGTCCAAAAGTCATATACAGCCATAAATGAAATAGCCCAGTTAATACTAAGGCTACAGATCTAAATCTACTCCAACCAGTAAATAAAAAATGATGACTGGATAGATTTATAACATAGTGCTTACCCACTTCTCTGGAACAAACTAACTCTCCAAGTTAAACAGTGTGACACACTGTCTGTATTAACGTGGATAACTGGCTGAGTATTCATAAATCCACCCAGCATGACTGGCCTGACCCTCCTTGAAAAAGGATGAAAGGCTTAAGAATGGGTACAAGCAAAGCTGAAATGTCCTTGCATCTCCAGCTGACTTACAACTTTATGAACCTATGACATATAACTAAGTCACATCCCTGTATGGAAACAGAGTTAGCGGGCCTTACATGCTTAGACTTAATGTACTTTTCTTTTTGCTTTTGTGTTTCAGACCATCCTGAGATGCCTGTTTCTCTAAATTTAATCCAGCTCATATGTTCAGAGGCTTTTGTTCTTGTAGGGGAAGTGAATCATTAAAATGGATGTGTTTCCTATCATGCCAATCTCTGATGTTCTTCATCTCACATTGCTGCAGTCCTTACATATGGGGTAGTCCGCTGTCCTCGGTCGGCCCGAATACCAAAGTATTAGGCTGACGTCGGTCAAGGCGCTTAAAACTGACATCAGGACGTCAGGGTACAAAAGCGCATGACCGACGTCATTTCCTCAATCTTTTTGCCGCATGGTCGATGCAGAAGCAGCGTTGCAAGTGCCGTTTGGCGTTCTGAAATTTTCCGAATTGTTTCAGCGAATCCAAGTTGGCTAAGTACCCGTTGGGGATTATTTTTTATTTTTTCTTGCCTCAGTGTTTTACGGATGTCAGAAAAAGTGAATAACTATTTCTTGTGGGAAACAGATACGCGCAAAGTTATCATTCTTTGTGTATTCCTTGTTTGGGGCCTGAGCACTGCGTTGTTGGGTGTCGCTTTTGTGCTGGGATTCAATAAGCGCACTATTAAGCGAAGGTTGGATTGTGCTAGGCTGGTCTTTGAGAGCGGTGCAATTATAATATGCCGCCATGTTCTCCGGCCCGCTTCTCTTAGAAGCGTAAAGACAAAACAGTTAAACCCAGGCAAGATGAGTGCGTCCGTTCAGACGCCCGGTTCTTCAGAGGCTTCAGTGGAACCCGGTGGTTCCGGCCGGAGACTTCTCTGGAGTCTCGGGGGAGACTTTGATTTTGCAGGAGGTGGTCTCTCAGGAGGCAGGTCAGGCTGAAGGGGCTTCCCAAGTTACTGTGCCTCCCCTCCTTCCTAGGGTGGTTAGGCCTTCTCCTTCTGTTTCAGGCTTCTCCCAGGAAGGGGCAGGCCAGTTTCAGCTTCTGTTGTGGTGTCCTCCCTGAGTTCAGCAGGGTCTGTGCCTAAGAAGCACATGCTTAAAATGGCAGAAGATTTAATTACTCTGATTAGAGGTTCTATGCCCCTCCTGATAAAAGAGGCCTAGGGTGGAGCCAGAGTTGGGAAGTTTTGAGGCAGGCTTGGATGTTTCAGAGTCTTCCAGCTGAAGACTTGCAGGAGTATTCTCCTTATTCTGATTCTGATGCAGATGATTCCATCCCTTCTGCTTCTCCTCCAGAGAGATTTTTCTTTTTCCAGAGACACTTCATTCTATGAAGGAACATTTCTAAGTGGGAAGGTCAGGACTTCTCTGATTCTAGGAAAGGCTTGGGAGTTTTGCTGTTACCCAGCACTAGGCCCTTGGCTACTTATATACCCCTGTTCTGGATGTTGTGGAAGATGTGTTTGCAGAGGCTTCACTTAATCCTGATTCTCTGCCTCCTGCTCACTGTTAAACTGGATAGGTATTACAGGGGTGCCTGAGGCTCATAAATATCTTTTATATAGAGTCCTAGGGAGGCGGACCCAGAAACTGGCTAGTCAGGGATCTAAGAGGTGTCAAGGCCTCTGTTGTAAAAATCAGGTTCCTCCTAGATAAAGGCCAGAGCTTTGGATAGATGGGGAAAGAAGGTCTAGCATCTTCTACCCACCTTAGCTATGAGGGCTTTGAATTCACCAGTTTCATATGTTGAAATATCAAAACTTTCTTCTTTCTCAATTGAAGTCTAAGGTGGATATAGCTCTGGAAGAGCATTGAGTGTAAAGAGTTGCAAGATTTGGTGCATGTCTCTGAACAAGTGGGTAAGCATTCATTACAGTGTGGTTTTGATGCTGGCAGGCCCTGCGTCTAGGGTGGCTGCCACTGGCTCAGTTCTTCGCAGGCACGCTTCTGGTTAAGGATCAGAATTTATCTGACCATGTTAAGACAAGGATTTTTGGGATGCTCCTTTGCAGTCTGATGTGTTGTTTGGTTCACCTGTGGAATCAGTCTTGAAGAAAATGGAAGAAAAGGCTAAGAATGCTCTATGCAGGCTGTTAAGGATTTTTGCAAGTTCCAGCCTCCGAGAGTTTAGTAGGAATTGGCCTCTGCTACGGGGTGGACGTATTATCCTTCTTATGATGTTCAGTCTAGGGGTAGATCCTCTATAGACATGGTAGGGGCAGAGCTCAGAGTTCTTTCAGGCCTAGAACAGGGAGTTCACCTGCCACAATCTTGGGGTGAGGGGCAGGGGCCAGTCCTTTCGTAGAAACAGGCCCAATGACCTACTTTTTCAGCTGCCAGATCCTTCTTGCCTGGCAGCACCTTTAGGAGAAGGTTAGCACTCTTCAAGGAAAATTGGATGTTGATTACCCAAGACAAATGGGTTATTGGATATATCATACACCAGGGTTACAAAGTTTTATTTCCATACCTTTGCCTCCTTTCAAAGGCATGCCATACGTTCCTCCTCAGCAAAGACTAGAGGCTACTTAAGCAAATTTCTTTACTACTTCCGAAAATAGGGCCAGTAGCTAAGCGGTTCCTCTGCCAGAAGTGGGCCTAGGATTTTATTCTGCAGCCCTCTTTCTAGTACCAAGAAACACGTGCAGGAGACCAATTTTGGATTTATCAAGTCCTCAACACATATCTGGACATTCCCAAGTTCAAAATGTTCGCGTTACAACAGCTTTTACCTCTGCTGACAAGGCAAGATCACTGGATGGTGACTCTGGATCTCAAGGGAGAGCTTACCTTCATGTTCTATCAGGCCCAGTTGCAGGGAAGTATACTGCGTTTTGGGCTGGGACTTCCGCATTATCAGTTCTCTGCATTGCCCTTTGGCTTACATCTATATAAGCCCAGAGTGTTCCACGAAGGTTCTGGCTCAATGGTAGCTTTCTTCAGAGCTAAGAGGAATACAGATCTATCCTTATTTGGATACAGTTGCCTGATACTGGCCCAAGAAAGGTGACGAACTTCTTCTGTCATTTTACAGTACTGATGGCAGTGTTAAGATGCCTGGGGTATTCTGTGACGGAATAAAGTCCAGTCTGGGTACCCTCTCAGGACATGCTTTCTGGGCGTTGGCAGAGACTGAATACGAAAGCATCCCAGATGGCGCTCACGGCCCCGGACAAACAAAGAATGCTTTCTCTTTACTTCCACCAGTTGTCTCCCATCAGCAGTCCGGAGGCTGACTGCAAGGACAGATCCTTCAAGCCTTAGGTTCATGGCATCTTAACATCTCTGGTACTTCCCAATGCCAAACTGCATATGAGGAAGCTGGCAATGGTATCTCAAGAATGTATGGAACAGGCACTGCCTTTAGATTTGGACACTGTCATTCAAATAATACCTTGCATTCAAAAGGAATTTTGGCGTAGTGGGCTCAGGAATGTCACCTAAGCAAGGGACTCTCTATGACCCGGCAAAGTGAGTCAGATTTTTAAACCAGATACACCTCAGACAGAAGCTTGGGGAGCTCATCTAAATGGAAAATATATGGATACAAGACCGTGGCCTGCCAGACTTCCCAGCATCACCATATCAACTTGAAGGAGATGTTAGCAGTCAGGTGGCTCAGGGGATTTACTTCCCAGGTGCAGGTGTGATTTCAAATCAGACAACACAGCTGTCATGCTTGGTACATCAGCAAGCAAGGGGAGGCAGCATTCTTATCCTCTATGCAGACAAGCAATGATTTTGTGGAGACTGCTCTCAGTTTACAGCTAATCTCTTCCGAAGGCAAGGGTTTCTGCCAGGGACACCGAACTCACTTAGCAAGATGTGTTGAGCAGACAAATTATGGATCCCCACGAGTGGAAATTGGATCCTCACATGTATTCCAAGAAGGTTAGACAGGTGTTGCATGGGGAACTTTCCCAGACATTAGATCTGTTCGCTTCTCCACCTAAATTTACCAGCTGCCAAGTTTTGCACAAAAGGTTTCCATCCTCAGCTTGGAAAGTGGATGCCTCTCTCTCATTCATTTGGAGCAATCTTCAAGCGTGTATGCCTTTCCACCTCTGCCTCTCCTCCCAAGGTACTGCTGAAGGTCAGACAGGACCAAATACCAAACATGATTTTAATAGCTCCAGATTGGCCTCCTCACAGCACTGGTACCCATTACTGAGTAGTCTGGTACAGGAGCCTCCATGGCCTTTGCCTTCGATTCCTCACCTGCTGTCTCCTCAGGAGGCGATCATTTACTCCAATGTCAAACTTCACATTCTCTGACATCCACGACAGCCTGGCATATTCTGGTTTGAAACCCTGGAGGGTCTCAGCTTCTACAACAAGTTTTGAATGTTATTTTGGAGGACAGAAGGCCTAGTACAAGGAAAGTTTACTACCTTGAATAAATGGAGGGATTTTTTATTTTGAGAGTACAGCAAAGGACTTTGATGTTTTCTCAAAACCCAATTTAAGTGTGATGCGCTTCAATGCACCTTACTGAGTTATTGGACAAGGTTTGTCCTTCTCCTCTATAAAGGTTCATGCTGCAGCAATCTCTACTGCTCACTATGACTGTGACCCACCATTATTTTCTCAGCCTTTGTTTAAGCAATTCCTTAGAGGGGCAAAGAATATAAGACCCCCGCATTAGAGCTCCTACTCCTGCTTGGGATCTCAATTTGTGTTGGAGAAACTCACTCTACAACCTTTTGAGCCTGCAGCATTGGCAGAGTTGAAATATTTATCTTGGAAGACTGCTTTTTGTTGACCATTACCTCTAGAGAGAAGGGTTTTCTGAATTACAGGCCCTTATGGCGGTTGAGGCCGCCTCTTCAATTTTCCACAAGGATACAAGGTGTCGCTGCGTGCTAACCCTTCTTTTATGCCTAAAGTGGTTTCTAGTGTGGCTTTAAAACCAAACTATTCATTTGCCTACTTTTTATGCAAACCCCCAAAATAAAGGGGGAAAAAGATTTTTGCACACTTTGGATATTCACAGACAGTTGCGATATTATTTGAGCAGAACTAAAGAGGTTCCAGGCAGTCTCCAGCAGTTGTTTGTTTCTTTTTGCTTTTGGGTTCTCCAGGGCAAACCTGTTTCCAAAACAAACTATTTCTAGAGTGGATTGGTTTTGTATTGCTTTCCTGACTTATTCCCATCTTGGTAAGAGGTGGATTCCAGCTGGGATTAGGGCCTGCCTCCCATTCCACTAGGGCTACTGCCACTTCACCACAGCTTTTTTTAAGGGGTGGCTACTAAAGATATTTTGGGAAGCAGCTACTTGGGAGTTCAGTGCATACTTTCTCTAAGCATTACCACCTTCCACTTTTACTCTAAATCTAGGGCTGGATTTTGGTAACTGCACATTTTACAAGGCATGTTGCAGCAGCTCCTAATGCTTTATAGTTTTAAGCCATCCCTCCCTTACCTCTGCTTTGGGGATTCTACCCATATGTAAGGACTGCAGCAATGTGGAGATGAAGAACATAGTACAGTTTTGTACCTACCATAAATGTAGATGTTAGAGATCTACATTTGCAGAACCAAGTCAACCTACACTCCTTCCCTCTGTTGTTGAAGGTGGTGAATTGTAGTTTGTGTTGTACATATTGTAAATATGGATTTGGTGCGGGTGGTTGGTTGGGTTTGCTGGTTTTGGCTTTGGCCTGTCTTGTTAGGGCCTTCTGACATCTGGGGCAAGAAAAGACTGAGGAAATGGCGTCTGTCATGCGCTTTTGTAGACCTGGCCGTCTTGAGTGCCAGTTTTAAGCGCCTTGACCGGCAATCAGCCTAATACTTTGGTATTCTGGGCAGACGACCGAGGACAGCTTGGACTACCCCATATGTAAGGACTGCAGCAATGTAGATCTTCTAACATCTATATTTATGGTAGGTACAAACTGTACTTTCTGCAACTCTCCTCTTGAGGGGCTGATATGTGTGGGTCCGTAGATTTTTCCAGAAATAATTTTTTCTTAGTTCTTCCAAGTCTGTTACAGGGCCATAAGTAGGGCACTTAAAACTGTATACTTTATTACCATTTTCTGCAGATATCAATCTCCACTGAAAATTTACAATTTTTTTTAAATTTGCTACATTAACTAAAACGTTGACTATAAAAATAGTTGCATAATTCTCAGCTTGTGATAAGAGAAGCCTGAGTTAATTGATTTGTGTGTTAATTATTCTAAAATTACTACAGTCATCCAAGAGAAGCCTGAGTCAATTGATTTGTGTGTTAATTATTCTAAAATTACTACAGTCATCCTTGGCTAAAATGTTTTAAAGGGTGGTTT
>NW_025056329.1:0-6772 GCF_019279795.1 Protopterus annectens | reverse complement strand
CCAAGGTTTACCTCACAAGCCATGTCAACACATGCTAGTGAGCATGTACAGGTCCTCCACATACGTGATTAGGGGGCCAGCAATATGAATCTGTTCAACCACATGGATGAGTACCCTGGGGTACTGGTGCTATAGCCTGCACACGTAGCACCACCGGGAGCAGGGTAGGGCCTACAGTCAGTGCAGGGGCATACCCTCCAAACTAGGCCTATGCAATGGCCAGGGCATGACATTGAATGTGTGTGCTGTCTGCCCTGGAAGCTGTGATGTGTCCGATATATGTGTCTGACACAGCGTAGTACACCATGCCTATGTGGACATCCCCTACAGTCTCCCAGTGGGGATGCTAGGTAAACACTGATGTAGTGGCTTATAACACCATCAGCAATGCACACACACCTGAACACTCACACCATACTGAGGCGGATGCACAGGCAAGACATATACATGTGCATGTGTTTGACGTGCTCGGTTCACAGTTCTGGTATCCGGACACATCTGTAGGGCTCTGCAGTATTCACAAGTAACATGCATACATGTTGTTATCTTCTTTGCTATGTTACACAATGTTACCTGCAGTAACAGTTGCAGCAGAACAGCATGGGGCAGCGCCACACAGCCCAACACCACTGCCAAGGCCTGTACAGGCACAGTGTGACTTGGTGAGGGAACTACCTGTGAGGGCACAGTCGGCGACAGCCCGTGCACAGTATGACCTGCCCTTGGCAAAGAGGCAACACAGGCATATGCACTGACACAGTAGGTACCCAGGATTTCCCTCTCTGACCCGACACAGTACAATGGATGCCAAACATGACAGTACCTGTGCTCGGCCATGTATGGGAGGTGCACTGTGTGCATCTGACATAGGCAGCACTCCAGCACCGTCCTCAAGTCTGTAACACAACCAGGGTATGTCTATTGACCTAACAAGTGGCGGTTGCATTACAATGTGTATTTACCCATTGCTCTGGTATGTATGTGAGCATACAAGTGACTGTGGTGGCCAAATGTTAGGGCAGCAGACAGTACACATCCATAGTGGCACCATGACCTCTGTAGCACATATGGGGTTCACAATGGTAGCCTGTAGTACACAGGGTGTCCTACCCACTGCAGATTATGGGCTGACCATCATGTGTGTCCGTACAGCCCACACATTTCCCATGCAGCTGGACAGATGTGGACCAATACAGACAAACGATATACGATGGCCTATGGATATGCCCACTGACTGACCCCAACCCGGTATGACACACACAGATGACAGCAGGCCAGGCTGTTTGATGTAGGATGTGTAATAGGACGTCCAACACCACTGTGCTGGTAATTAATGCTGGGAACTGACATACCCTGGTATCCCTCCAACCAGCAATTTAGGTAGGTCCACACACTGACATGGAGTACCTGGCAGACCAGTACAGTAGTGGCAGATGTGTACAACTGTTGGCTGTGCCCCCCATCACACCTACACATGTGAGAGTCATGTGCACCACCCACGGTGCTGTGTAGGACTGTGGTTGCATGTCCCCCCATGCTATACAGACATGTAGCAACTGTCAATGCCACATGACCATTAGCTACCCTGCAGACACAGCATGTCACCTGTATATGTAGAACAGAGGGGTCAGCAACACAGTACTATCTAGACATGTGACACATGCAATACAGTTGACCATACTTTGCATGCTCACACACATGACAGTATTGTCAGTCTAAATCATGCGCAACAGTCATACTGGGCATGCTCACACACTGAAACACAGGATGGCCAGGCAAGCACACACCAGTGGCCCGGACATATCTGCCAGTACATTGCTATACTGTTGGATGTCTGTGCTGTATGGTGTTTGCGGTCTATTGTCTGTACATATGCCATGGTCTATTGTTCAGTCACATGAGCTATGTCAGGGTACATCTACCATAAATGAAAGGGCTGTTCTTTTTTTGGGGACAGGCCATGCCTTTTACAAACCTGGTAAGGCACAGCCCAAACAGGTGGGAGTTTGGGGTGGGTTTGCACAGTGTTAAGCACTGCTGACCTCTGGTCACAGCACCTTTACATGTTTACACTCCATTTTTTTGACAGGGCACTATTGGCATACTGGTAGACAAACACGCTTACAGCCCCCCCACATGCCCCTACATTTGTCACTCACGCGGGGTGGGGACCCCTTGTGATGTGTATTACTTTACTACATGACTACAGTATCAGGTATGTGTAACCATTTTCGGCAGCCATTCGACTGTAGGACTGGGCGGCCTGTCCAGTGACGTAATCATATTATATGTTCCTCATAATCTGCTCCCATCTGCCTGATAAATGTGGATACTCTGCAATGCTGACATGTGACTTGAGTTTTTTTGCGGGTCTGCTGAGCCATGCTACCACATAACAACTGCACATTGACCACCTTTCAGATTGCATGACAGACTGTAGGGTGACACCTTTCCCACTTTGCATGGGACAGTCCTCATCACACATTGACAATACCAGAACTTCCACCAATCGGGACACATTTCTGAACTCAGGGACAGGTCATGCAGGGACACATTTAAAATGTAGTGCTATTAACTTGACACATTGACAGAATCAGAGCATAGACATAATACACATATTGTGATGTAACAGTTGTTATAACTCTTACTTATTGTCATTAGTCAGTAGTGTGATTCACCACCTTTCCTTCAACAGCCACTACATTTAGGAGGGATTAAGGGGGACACAGTTAGACTTTCAATCAAACTCAGGGACACCTGACATTCGGGACAGTTGAGTGGTATACAATACTCTAGCCATTGCAACTGTCCTGATTAGGGACCTTTTTGTTGTTGGTGTCTGTACTGGTTGCTTGTTACAGGTCTTGTATACCTGACATGTCAAATTTTCATATGTAGTAGCATAACTATACTGTTGCTAGACTATGCTTTGATTTCTGAATGTATATTTCTGTACTATGCGGGTTATGTATGTTCTGCCCTGGTACATCTGACAGTTCTACAGACCAGGTTCCACTTTGGCCGTCAGACTGGTGGGGACCTATTGACCCTATATGTAGAGCTATCACATGTGTCGAGGCAACACATCCCCAAACAACCTCTCAACTGTCCCTGATTTTGGGGCCATCCCTGATTTTGAATCATTTTAATTTGCCCCTCTTAACCCCTCCTAAAACTAGTGACTTTTGGGAAAGGGGGGAATTACATTTAATGAATAATGACAATAAGAAAGAGTTACAAACTTTTTATTTCAGAAAATGTGTATTAATTCTTTGCCTGATTCTGTCAATGTTTTCAGTTGATAGTTTTAATATTTTAAATTTTCCCTGATTGTCCTTGTTTTTTCTTGAATCCGTGATTCTGTTGTTTGTCCCAATTGGTTGAGAGGTCTGACCACAGCCAGTAGTCCCGGACATCCACGGTTTGCATACTAAGGTTATTCATGTAGCATTATAATTGATAATACTGTTTCCTATTACATGTAGCTGTTACTGATACAACAAATTGATGTCTGACACCATACACACACTTTTAGTCCATTCCCAAACTACAGGCCAGACCTCAACCAATTGAAAAATTTCAACAGAATCAGGGACAAATTAGGAAAACAGGGACAATCAGGGACAATTTTAAAATATTAGTGCTAAACTTGATACATTGACAGAATCAGAGCATATAAATTTAAATCATTTTCTGATGTAGAAGTTTGTAACTCTTAATTACTGTCATTATTCTTTAAAGGGCCCCCCCTTTCTTCCAAAAGTAAATTTTTTGGGGGTTAAGAGGGACAGAGTTAAATTTTAAAAAACACGGGAAAATGGGACAGTTGAGAGGTATAAAGGCCATTGCCATAACTGTCTTTTGCAAGACACAACTGCAGACAGGTGTGTCCCCTTAGGTTTTTAAACCCTTTTCTATTATGCACTCACATCCAAGGGGTGTGATGAACACTTATCAGGAACAATGCATAACACCCGGGACACATTTAGATGATTGGTTCTATTAACCAGACACATTACAGTCACAGAACATATGTATTCATTCATGTTTGTTGAGGTACATGCTTTTTGACTCATACATGTTGTCATCTGTCATTACCTGTATTCCGCCACCTGTTCACCTAATATCAGTAGTTCTGGAGTGTTTTTTGGACTTTGTTACATTCTGATACATAACTATGGACGCCATGCTAATCGGGTAAAGGCACTATGTGGTCTCTATGTATTCCGATGGTTTACAAACTATCCGGTAGATGTGCTCTTCAGGGTTTTGGGGGGTGTAGGTATGCTATGCCCACATAGGGAAAATTAATGACTTCCACTGGGTGGGCCTACTACATCTCTGCCAACCCAGCACACTTAAGCCCATTAATGCATACCCATGGTCCACCTACCTGGCACCCCTCTACAGCAGTCGTGACAAATACTTACTCGGGAGCTGGGGTATGAGAACCCCCCAAAATTGCCCCCTCTCCCCATCTCGGGACACATGTCACGTTTGTCAACCCATGTATTATCACACTTGCACAACCTACTGTTCCATGTACACCTACATCCTGCTCATTGTGTGCAGATTCTTTCATACCTTTTTGGGGTCCCCAAACACCTTTTCCATGTTTAAAGTGTAGACCTTGAGAACTCTCCCACTGGTCTTTCCTACTGGTGTTTTGGACAGCGCAGTGTATTGATCTGTATTGCCTGTCTGTATGTCTGTCTGGCCTAGCTTTATGTGGGGTACAACATTTCTTTTTTTGGACCTCCCAGTCACAAATGCCCCGGCTGTAAATATGTTACCCTAATTGCTGTGAAGTAACCTATTTATGTGAATGTGTATATCTACACTGACATATAGTTTGTTTTGTGTGTATGTGTATATCACTACCTGTTGTTTGTGTTTTTATATATATCTATTATATATATCCGGGGTTTTTGTGGGGTTTTTTGTGTGTGTGTGTGTGTGTGTGTGTGTGTGTGTGTGTGTGTTTTGTGTGTATATATATATATATATATGTATGTATATATATATGTATGTATATATGTGTATATATATATATATATATATGTTTTAAAATTTTTATATATGTGTATATATATATCTATATATAATTTTTTTATACATTTGGGCATACACATGTGTATTGGTTTTATCCCCGCTTAAATATACTATTGCCTTAGTCATTCTGACACCCACTTCACCCCGTGAACTTTGCTCAGTATATTGCACGTTTTATGGACAGAGCGGTTTTTCATGCTTTCCCGCTTTTCTGATATCATTTTACCTATTCCCGACAGCCTATTACCTGCTACTGTGTTTGTTTCTGTAAAATTCATAATTACTTTTATAGGATTTTTTTGTTTCTGTGACTGTAGGACAAATTGTTGCATGTAGTGTCTTTCTGCTTTTTCGGGGGTTTTCACAGCAGAACTGGGTTTTTGGGGGTATTTTTGTCCCTGCTGCCAGACCTGGCAATGCCTGATCCATTCATGTCTCCACCCCTTTTTCTGTTTCTAGCTATTATTGTACTTTGTGGGATTTTGCAGTTTTTCTGACTGTGTGTCCTGAGTTATTGTAAAATATTTTGTTTTTTCATAGTTTCGTTATTTTTTCTCTTAAATTTGTTATATGAAAACATAAGCAACTCAAATGCTACATGAATGCTTTTATTTTGGCAGAAAGGTGAAGTTCCATCATTTGTACTGGTCATGGGGATGTTTTGTCCCGCAAATCTGACATTTCTACAGAAAATGTCCCCCTTTTAAACATTTGAAATGGGGAACCCCCCCCAGCTGACTCCACGGCCCCTTTCAGGCAACATACCCTATCACTCCTGTGTCCATATGCATATCCATGGTTTCTCCTGCACCTGTTGAGTTTCCCATAACAGCCCTTATACACCTGATATGCAGCCATGACACACCTTTACACATTGCCCTCTCATGGCGTTGGGGCCCTACACAATTTTGTACCACCTCGGGATTCACAGGCTCACCATCCATTCATATTTGCACATGGTGTTATGGATTATGAACAAAGGGGTTTAAAATGTAGGTGGTTGCAACATGTCCTACATTCCATCTGTTTACAATGTTGACATAGCACTCAATGATGTTATGGCCACTGGTATAGCCCTGCCTCTGGTGTGGGGAGTGGTGCCACCCCCACTTGTGCAGCTTTATGTGACATAGGAGCACTTCATAATTTAACTTCTCTGGATTCCCTTCAAACCCTTAGGTTTGCCCTTTCAGCATTCCTAACATTTATAATATATATATATATATATATATATATATATATATATATATATATATATATATTATATATATATATATATATATATATATATGTTTTATAGATAAAATGTATATATAATTGCATATTTCTGTTATGTCTGTGGATATTTTCTTACACACATCTATATCTATATATATATATATATATATATATATATATATATGAAAGTTACAGCTGCACAAGACAACATACATTTCCTATGCTAATAGGGTACACCCCCACAGGCCCACTTGCATCTACTTATTCTGAGTTACATATGTTTACAGGCACTCTTTGGATTACATGTGCCTTATTCCTTATGACAGTACCACTTTGATGGAATCCGGGTTTAAGGACCCCTGCAAAGGTCACCTTTACATGTATAAATGTTGGCTTTACAGCACAGAGGCATTCATTACACAATTAATATGTGCTATAGTCGTACTTGAAAAGGGGAAAGCCTTTACGTTTGGAAAAATTTTTTTCCTTTTTTAACCCCAAC
>NW_025056328.1:0-9251 GCF_019279795.1 Protopterus annectens | reverse complement strand
CTGACTTAGCAAATCCCAGACCCAATGTACCTTGAGTTTGAAGAGATACTTAGAATCACTTATGGTTATAATAGTTTAAAATTACAGTGTTAACATTCGCCACTATTTAAATACGTCACATTGGTCGATGCAGTTCACTGACTGCTATCCCCTAGTGAACTATGTATATCTAGTCATATTGCCTGCATTTTAAACTATCCAATAAAACCAGTGTTCTTTATGTGTTTCTAATGGTAGGCTTTTTTTTTACCCGGCTTCACTTTACGGAAACTGCTGTCCAACTTGGTTGGCCTGCAGGATCCTTTGTTGGCATCTCAGCTGCAGAGTATATTTAGACAGCATAACTTTGTAGCCACGGAATACCCCATATTACTCTTCAGAAACTGTACTGCATTCTTTAAATGTATTATGTACTTTTGAAAGGTTTGGTAGTACAAAATGTCTGGCACTATATACACAAGAAGGAAACCTGAAATATCAACATGTGAATATATCCTGGGTTAAAGGTGTTTGCAATGCATTACCCATATGTATGAAAACTGCTTTACAAATTAACAGCTGAAAATTTATAGTCAAAACTTTATCTGTCATGGCATTCATGAGCAGGGCATTCTCCATTAAAAAGTAATGCCAGAATCTCCGACAGCTAAAAACAAAAGCTTAATGGAATAAATCAATCTTCAAAGTGGTCTTTGCAGTGCTATCTGAGTTATAGCCTTGGACCTGACAAAGCAGTGTATTCCACAGGAAAAGACCTAAAAGAGCAAATGCAGTGCAAACCATTACTTAAAATGTTTCCCCTGTGTACTACCAGCAGCCTCATTTTGGCAGAGTGCATGAAAAGTTTTGGGATATATGAATATAGACATAGATCATTTATGTTTGGTCAACCCATGAAGTGGTTTTAAACATTGATAACATCAAGGAAGATTCTGCAACATGGAGAAATATAGCTGGATCTTATAGCATCCTGGGAAGCTCCCCAAACTGGCACCTGTTTTAAACATTGATAACATCAAGGAAAATTCTGCAACATGGAGAAATATAGCTGGATCTTATAGCATCCTGGGCAGCTCCCCAAACTGGCACCTCCTCAAACCAAAGCTGAGGAGCAATAAAAAAGGTCTTCCAAAAGTGACAGACCAAAAGAAAACAAAAACACTTTCCTGCACTGCTGCAACTTTATCAGTTGTTTTGCTACAACTATAACAAGCACCTTATTATATTTATTACCACACACTGAGCTTCAGCCATAACCATAAATGCAGTTGCAGCATTCATTCATTTGTGATGCTACAGTGCCCACTCTGGTACTACACTCATGCCCTATCAGTACCTGCCTATCAAACCATCTAAGAGCTTGTTCACAGGGCAGCTGCCCCCTTCACTATGCTCTAGTTAGGGTTTTGACACCATGTGGTATGTCTGTGCAGGCCTTGACAAATTGATTTAATATGATCACTTCCAAAATAGCCATTCAAAAACCATGCTACGGATTGCTACATTATCTGGAAGCAGTGAGGATGATCCTAATATACAATGAAATACAATAAGTAATAGATAAAAGAAAAGGAAGATGTACACCTTTTCAGCCTTGAGTGAGATGTGCAATCAGTCTAAGTGTTTTGCACCTTATTAGTTTCCATCTCTGTTCCTAGGGATTATAGGTACTGAACAGGGATTTTTCTATCAGGAAAGACTGTTCAAATTAAATAAATAACAGTATAAAGATATAGGCATGCATTTAATATTATGTACGTACATACATGCATACATACATGCAATATAACAAATCAGAGGTGAAGGTGACTTTGCTAAATGCCAGTAGGTTCAATAATGAAGTGTACAATTCAGAAAATGTAATCAACTTGGAGTACCATTACTGAAACCTGATTTGTGGAGCTAAAATCATATCACAATTTGTTTTGTATGCCTCCTTTCATTGTTGTATATTCAGTTGGGTAGGTGGACATGTCTCAGTGTTTTTAAAAGAACACTTAAAAGCCATAAGCCAACAAAACCTCTCAGAACTACAAACTGTTCATATAAAGATTAATATCAGTGATAACAAATTTAATTTTATAGTGACCCACAGTGCACCATCTTTATCCTTACAGAACATGTCAATTTCCTGACCAAACTCCACGGTGCAAAAAATTAATTAACACAAAATGCTTATGGGAAATTCTAGCTATCCAAACATAACTACTCAACATCAAATATATATGCCCAGATTCTGTGAATTCGACTCATATATTGTTCAAATCTTTTTCGCCTTTTCCCAGTTAAAATCGGCCACAGCAGAACTCCAGTCCGGCTAATGATTGTCAGTTAATTTTGCTACAAGCTGAGTTGCTTAGCCCCTAACGCACAACTTTCAATCGGTAAGGTATGCCGTTTATTCACGACAAGTTCTCCACACAGAAGACGCTCTAGCTGAGAATCGAACCAGACAGCGTCTTACAGTGAGGCGACAACAACGCTACCGCAGTATAGCTAATTGACTATGTAACTATGTCACTCAAAAAATGGAACAAATAATACAAAATTCATAAGGGGATAAAAATGATTGGCATTCATAGCTGACTTATGAAGTATGCAAGATGAATATAAACTGTCATACATACTTTGCAAGATTATCCCAGTTCATAGACCACCCCCACTACCTATAGGCATCACTGTGCACTTCAGGACAGTGAGGTCAATATTGCTGCACATAAATGTAGTAATCTGCAGGTGACAGTCTACATAAATATACTTCCTCGTGTAGGAGATTTGCACAGTATGAGATTCACGGGCATCCATGCTACAAAACTTCCATGCAGGACCAAGGCTTAAAAGGAATATGTGTGTAGTGCAGTCTTGCCATTTATATACTGTTGCATTTCAAAGATGGGAATCTAAGCAGGTTGAAGTGGAGTTACTTTGGTTAGACTGTAGATGTAAGGAAGTTGTGCTGGGTATGAATGGGAGTGCATGCGTGTGCATGTGCATGACTGTGTTTCATTATGAGTGATTACTGTGTTTGTCGGTTATGTTGTTACAGGTGCAATTGCAGCTGCAAACTTTAACAAGCAGGATCACCATCTTCATGGCTGCCTGGTCTGAGTCTGACAAGAATAGTTAAAAAAAAAAAAACAGAATTACTACAGTAAACCACTCCATACCTGTGACCTGCACTGCATAAAGTCAGGTGTCATCCAAGTGATGGCAAGTCACAACATGAACAGAGCCAGATGAGGGGACCAAGAGGGCAAGACAGTGTCACAATGATGAAACAAACAAATATCAAGATATGGATGCTACTGCATTTTAAGGCACAATCACAGCTGTGTCATTTTTATACCCTCAAACTTGAAAAAAAAATGCTGTTTTATCAGCTTGCAACATACAGTTGATAGAATGCATACTCATTTATTTGGAACCTGAGCTTTAGAATGTAATGTTGTTTGAATATACTGCAATGCGTGTTATATAAAAAGACCTGATTTGTGGTAAATAAGTATACTGTTCTTACATTTCATAAAAGTAATGGAATATTTTTGTGGTTAATATACAGGTGAAGTTTTATTTAATGTTTATTTTGCTTTGTGTGCAATGTACTTTGCTTGCCTTTTAGAGGTGTTCATTCTACTTGCTGAAATCAAGACAAGAACAGCCCAGACAACTTACTAAACTTATTAAACAGTTATAGCATTTGTGTAAACATCTCTGTGTCTCAGGAATATTGGCACCTTGTACTAAGTAATAACAATAATAATTTTTTCTTGAGGTAAGCTTTCTTTACACTGAAATGAGTAATATTACATATCTTCAGCAACTATGAAAAAGACTTTCTACTTGCTTGATACAATGGATTAATAGCACATGTTTAGCCACTCACTGCAAGACATGATTTCTATGCATTGTAATTTCACCTCCCTCTCTCTCTCTCTCTCTCTCTTGCTCTTCTCTTCTCTTTTGTTGCCCTACTTCCTATATTTAATTTTACCTTTGTTCCCTTATCTCACTTGTCTGGGCAATGTACCTGCCACGTACCCTTTGGGTTTCATAACCTATGTGTCAGTCACTGTTTTAGCTGTCCACATTTTTCAGATGTGTATTCTTTATGCCCTACAGGCTGCCCTTCTGAGTTCCTATGACTGTGACTGATTGCCTGCATCAGGAACTGCTGGAAGAGGCCTACACAACGATTTCATGAAATTTGATATTTGAACATTTTTTCCCATACTGACTTTGTTCAACATGTCAGTTTCTTTACAGTTAGCTTTAAAGATGTGATATAAACACCTTAAGTAATGAGTTTGCCTCCAGTGAGCTACTGGCATACCTCTCAACCTCTTAGAGCAAGAAATTTGGACAAAGCCACAAATAAAGGGGAGCAAAGGCCCAATAATAGGGACACTTTTTAAATATTGCTCTTACAAACTTAGAAAGTTGATAGGTTAACAGGTTTTGCATTAGCATGATTTTTTCTGAAGGATATGAAACTGAAATGTCTGCCATTATTTTCTGACTTCAATCCTCAATGATTTGCCAGTGATGTTCCAGAAAACCACAATTTTATGAGAAACAGACCAAAAATATGATGCAAGAATCTGAATGTTCTGCAAAAATCTGGACATTTGAGAGGTATGAACTGGAGTTCAATGTAAAATGCTGTGCAGTCCTGAATACATTATTGTCCACATGCTGGACATACTCCCTAACCTAGCTGCCTTGGTTCACCTATAGCTGGGGCTTCTGGTAGTGGGCAGTTTTACTGCTTTCCTTTCTCTGACTACTTAATCTGCTTCCTCTTGCTTCCATTTTCACCACACCAATACATTGTCACTTTATGCTCTTCCTCAACTGTATTAGGGTACAACATATGCCTACATCCCAACATCATCACTTTACAGTCACCTTAAAGATGGCAGTGATAATGTTTGGCTCAGGACTTCTCTGACTGATATAAAAACATTGGGCTATGTCTTGATCACATACCCAAAAAAGAAATGAGGCAGGATTTACATAATCTTGTTGCATTATATGATTGAATAAATTGATCTTTCAATGTTTATTGATCACTTTTACTTTCCATGTTTTAGACTACAGTGTGTGTGATGCAAACATAAAATATGTAACTGTGGCTATTATTTATTTATTTATTCTTTATCACAATCAGACATCACAAGTATACACAGTCAGTAAAGTAACTGATAGGTACAGATGATCTCTGCAGATAAGGTAATATACCTGCTGTTGTTTGATCGCAAGTAAACTGTCACTTATATGACTTACCAGATCTATGTAAAACAATTTTTATTATGAGTTATGTATGTATATGTGTGCATGTATGTGTATATGGAGTAGCTGTTGAAGTGTGTCTAATAGTAACAAGTTGGCCATAATTTATTTCACTTTCCATCACCTTCAAGCCCCAGCTCTGTATACAGCCAACTATCTTTGAAGAGTCTGAGTCGGACTACATGAAAGCAACTGACCCCTGTCACATTGATGCAGCGAATAGTACTGTCATCTCACAGTGCTTGGTTCTGTGGCATAGGCTGTGGCTCCTTCTCTTTGGAATCTACTTGTCCTCATTGTATATATGTGGATTTTATTAAGGTGCTCTGGTTTCTACCAACACATTCAAAGAACTGCTGTAGCAAACCTGGAAATTCCTTCAATTTGCCTCTAAGCAGCCATACAGTGTAAATGTAGGTGTGGGTGTGTGTGCATGTGTTTGTGTGTAAGAAAATAATGCCACCAATTTTTTCTATGGACACATGCAATATTGGTAGACACATGTATAACTCTTCTGGATAGTAGTAAAAGAGGCAGTTAACAAGTAATTATCTTTCAAAAATAAGGCAGAAAATCCATTCAGAGAGCATCTAGCCCTTCAGATTATGAGGAGCCTGGCAATACCCATACCCCAAGCTATATAAGGGAATTTTGCTCAGGTATAGTAGGAAGGGCATCTTCAAACCTCTGTCTTTGGTCTCAGCTTGCCTTAAACCAGCCCTGCTTAGACATTTGAAAAGAAGATTGATGTGGCTTATCTGGGGGCTGGTAAATGTATAGGAATTCCTTCTTTAAGTTTCCTTAGAGTCAGATCGCAGAGGTTTGCACAAAAAGTCACTGTGGCTGGTCTGGAGGATGTGTACTATCTGGGAGATTATGTTGGATTACATCACTGTGATCATCATGTTTCAGTTTCCCCACACTGATGTACAAAGGTGCCTGTCTTTTGGAGAAGGGGTAAGCAGGCATGTTGTGTATTTACGTATGACAGCATCAAGTTGAAATATGTTGGTTTTACATTTTTTATTCATTTTATCCCAGTTTGACATCAGAGGAGTACACAGAAATGGGCTGTCTTTTGAGGCTTAGAGGTGAGTAGGCATGTTGCGTATAGTATGACAACAACAAAAAACAACTTGGCATATATATTGTGGCCATGTTCTTTTACTTTCATCCCAAACATACACTAGAGGGGGCAACATTTTGGGGGATAGGGAGGCAAACACTTTCTAGATATGATTTATGTAACATTCTAAGCATGTGTTTTCTCAATTTATTTGGAAGTACTGTTCTGTCAGCTCTGAACATTAAGCTTCATTAACAATTTATTTCTTCCTTCAAAGGAAATGGCAGATTTCTTTCCTTAATCAATATTTTTGTTCAGGCCATCCTTGGATCAAAAAAGGCTGGAAAAAAGCTCTAAAGTGTGCCTCAAGAGTCTCTAGAGTTGCATGGCTTCATTCAGTTATTTCAGTGAAGTCTTTGGTAGTTACAGTGTGATGTAAGAATGGAACAAAAAGCTGAACAGTAAAACAAAGGATGGAAACACATGAAAACACCATCCAGATGTTGCGTTGAAATGGGGAGGTCAAGCAAGACAAGGAGGAATTATGACCGTGGGATAAATGTAATACCTAGCTATGTATTCTTATTATGCCTTCAATGTCTGTATGACTGATTTATTTTCTGCAGTTCAGTGTTCACAGCAACATATGTGAATGTGTAAATATGCAGATCATTGTTAAAAACAGAGGTACCCAGAAGTGAACAGAAATAAGCTATCAGCTTTGTTTTTTGTTTTTTTCCTGGGGGGAGGGGGCAATGTATGAAAGCAAAGAACAGTTATAAAATCACTTCTGAATGATTGCTGATTTGGTTTGTTGGGAAGAGTATCTGTCAAAGAGGAACATTGCCATTATATTTGTGACAACTTCACAGTCAGTGGTGAATTAGCTACAAGGGACACATTTACACTGGGGCTTTATGTGTGCATTTTGTACCAAAGTGTACCTGATGTTTTATTTTTTCTTGTGAATTGCCTTAGGATAACTGTGGTCCTTTCTATGCAGCTTACAAGTCCAGCATTTCAAAGGGCTTTTGTTGTTGCACTCTAACATTACACCCATTTACCACCTAGAGGATTGCTTGACCATTGCTGGAAAGGCTAAGTGAAACTAATATCTGGAGAATATGTTTTCTAAGTCCTTATTAGACAAGAAGTAAAACAATCCCATTACTAAGAATAAGGGTTCTAGATTTCACCTATTGACAAAGGCATTAGGACGTGCATGAAATCTTTGGGGTAAAATGTCATTCTTTAGTGTGCTCTCTGGTCTCTTTGGATTATAGGTGAGAGATCTGTTTGCATTTTTAGGAAGTGGGCTAACCTGAAGAATTTATTTGAACATTTGCATTTTCCATGAGCTAATGGGCACATGTCAAAATTTGGAGCATGCAAATTCTGTTCATGCATTCTTGAAGTTGGTGAGACCACTGTTAAAAACATTAGAGTCAAAATACCAGGGAGAGTTCTGTGTGTTATGGAAAGAGTTGTTTACTGTGCAATTTGCTCGAACTGTCCTTGTTTTTATGTCAGTAAAACCAAACGTAAGGAACATTAGAGATGAATATGACTGTAATGCACTGGCAAAACAAGGTACATCAGTTCAAATTCATTATTTTAGAAGTTCAAAAACATATAGGGGGGGCAGCTTGGTCATACCTTTTTGAAAGGGTTGAGTTGATTTGGCAACTTAGACTGGACGCTGTACATTGGCCTGGCCTTAATGACAGTTTGTCCATTAATAGTTTATTAAAACTGAAAGCCATCAAAAGATGAACTATATGTATAAACACAATTGGTTTTATGAATTAATATCAAACATTATAATCCATAAAATATATATAAATATATATATATATATATGTATATATATATATATATATATATAGATATATATAGATATATATATGTGTATATATATATATATATATATATATATATATATATATATATATATATATATATTATGTATTAATTCTTTACATTTACCAGCACTGTTTTCAGTACTGATCTGATACATTTTATGCATTCTAAGGATATTAATTTAACTCGATGCCAAGTCAAAGACAAGAATACCCAGAACTACTCGCATTGTGGCAACGTATCAATATAGATACGAGCCGTAAGTACTTGAAGCTTCTAATTGACTTTTTCTTGCCCAAAGAAAATATGTTAACAGATAACATCAACTCTAAACAAAGAGAATTGTTTAATGACTTTCCGGACAATATAGTACATGCATTGTTTGATAACGTTTTAGATTGTGTGGTATCGGCTCATGAGCTAGTTCCAACAAAAGAAATCTAAGGTTTCTAGGGATTTAAAAGATTTCAGAACAGGTAATGTCTTTACTTGGCCCAGACATAGTTTTAACAGCAATGTAACTGATAGGAATGGGCAAGTTTCTATGAATGTTAACAGAGCGGCAACCATTAATACTACTATAAATGTAGATAATGTGAAAGACACCCCATTGGACTCTTCTAACATAACTAGAACTAGAAGTAATAATGGCAATATTTTGCCTCAACTTACAAGCCATAATGACATAACTGTGGATAATGCTAGTAATACCAATGCTTCTGCCACTGTTGGTCACACTTCTAACAATATAACTGATGCTACTGAAGTGTATAAACTAGGTAATCCTACAGTTACTACACTGGCTATTAATAGCACATCTGAGCCAAGCATAGAGAATGTTTGTAATGACTCTTCTGATGTAATACATCTAACACATTCAAGTATAATTAATGACCAGAACTTATACCCGAAAGTTAACGTTATTAAGAATACAGTAATTAGTAATACTGAATCTACACACGTAGTAAAACCAAAAATACGAAGTAATACTAACAGTATAAGAACAGAAACTAATTTATCTTTCCTTTAGCACAGA
>NW_025056327.1:0-8133 GCF_019279795.1 Protopterus annectens | reverse complement strand
TGTTAAAACTGGCACAAATGGAAGAAAGTGGAGAGCAGTGGCATGTTTCCCACAAACTGAGACCAGACTGTACAAAACAGGTTCTTCAAACTCCAGTAATCAGGTTGAACTATATGCAACAGTACTGGTCATCAGTAGTTTGCTGCCTGGTGAAGAAGCTTATATTTACACTAAAACATCGGCCATATAGAGAGGACAGACTACTTGTTTACACATATGGTTGCCACAGGATTGAAAGATCCATGTCAATTCCTTATGGCGATGTTCTGAAGACTGGCAAAAAATCTCAGGCAAACCCAAACAATGTAAAATACATATAGGACACATGGATGTCCATGTGTTGTCTATCACAATTGAAAGAAAGCACAACCCCCAAGAGGATACAATGGCATCAACAATGAACACTGAGGAGAAATTCACTGAAGCCAGAATGAGTGCACAGCCAATGTGGACACTTAGACAGAGACACTACAATGAATTGGCATGACGGCTGAGAATAATTTTAAACAGGCACTTGATTGCTGATGTCATCAAGCAAGGCAAAGTTTGTCAACAAACAAAGCAGAGAAAATTAGTGCTTGAATCATGTGGATTAGCACACTTATTTCACAGAGCAGGCCAGATAATGGAAACAGACTGTATGTATTCTAGTTTTCTAATGGCTTCACCAAGCTATCACCCTTGCTTTGGAAGCAAATGCACCTTTCAAGAGGCACTTCATAGCCAGACCATACAATTAAACAGTTCTGTTATATAGAGTAGTGAAACTGTCATGACCTCAGTAGCAGACAGTGACTGTTAATTCTATCATAGAACCGCTGATTATTCAGTGGTGAATCTAAATTATTTGGATTTCCGATGCATTTTTAGGGAAAGACTCAGTGATTCTAGTAAGTCACTGATTAAAATGACCCAAGAGATGAGTAACATTGGTAGAATGGTTGAGATGCACATAAGCCAGTGATTACAATATTCAATTAAAATGTGCCATTGTGAAAATAGCTGTTCTAATTGCAACTAATGTTATTTCATCCTTTATTCTACTGTATAGTTTATATTTGAATATATGTAAAATGCATAGAAGCTTGCAGAAATATATTCATTGAATTCATATTGTGTGCATAGAGTGTACAGGCCCAAACAATGTGCCTCTCCATGTGGATCATGCTCCTGATAAGCAAAGCATTTATATGTCTGATTCTGCAATATTTATTTATTTATTTATTTATTTTTACATTTGTTAACAGGGTTAGTCCGTCTGAGCTCCAGCCCATTTCCAGTGGAGGCCCAGAAAGAAAAGCAACATGCATACATATTAACATACAGAAAAAGTTAATTATACAAGTTTCTGGTAAATGACATGCAGTTGAGAATAAATCGCAAGTATAGTAAGAAATTTTGAATACAATTTGTTAGAACTGAAACTGGAAAGTAGTAAAATCTGAAAATATAATTTGTTAGGGGTAAAAAGCAGAATCACACATGGCTTCCAGCAATATAATGAGACGAGTTATTAAGCTAAAGAAAGGGGAGGTCAAGAAATATAAGCACAGTAGGACAAAAGAGGGAGAGTCATGGAAAAGAGAGAGCAACAAGAACAAATAATATGCAATAGTATGGGTAGGACACAGACAGGGTAAAGGAAACATAGTAAGTGATATACTAGAGAGTAAGAAGGTGTGAGTAAGGGGGGAACAAGGAGATGGGGAGGGGAATAAGATAATCATAGGTAGGAACAGAGATGGAAAAAGGGGAGTTATACAGGGCATTCACATGGACACACATACTGAGGACAGAGGAGGGCCGCTTGCCATCCACTCAATCCATCTAGAGTAGTGGGATATCTGCTTACTATGGGCATGCCAATGTTCACCTGCATAATGTTTGGAAATGGGGCAGGCCATCACAATTATCCCACACCACTACAAAGCCTGATTCTCACATTACTCTTTACATGGTTGCCTCCTCCCCTAGGCATGGGCAAACCTAATGTGATGGCTTATACTATTCTGCTGCTATTGCAGGTATAGTCTACAGGCATAACCAATGAGGCTCATGTAATTTCTTGACATCAGTTCCATTTTAGAGCCATGATGAGGCTGTCTGCAGGGACGGGGTTTTCTGCAAGGATGTGGCTGTTATGTAGTCTGGGCAGCAACTGCTGTCAGATAGAGCTAATACAAATCTGGCTTCACTGCGGGTACACCTTATTTGTTAGCCAGTTAGAGTCATGCATTTCTGCACCATCCATTCCATATTGTACTGTCTAACAAGTTGTACATCAATGAAGCAGTCCACATGGATATGGCCACCCAGAGTGCAGACTTCCCCATCTGTGAGGGTACGCAGATGGGCATGTACACAGTCTTAAAGTCACAGACAATCTACCACAGAGGAGGCTTCTAGTCCCAGTAGTACAGATCATCCACTCAACACTCCAAACTCTGGGAACTGAACCATATCTCTAGACCATGTGTTACTCTACTCCACCACCCCCCATCCAGTTACCATAAATCATCCACTCTTACACATTTGCTGCTGTTGCTGTACCCTGCTGCTGTACCCCATCTGACCTTGGCAAATGATGATGACTTTGGTGTTATGCCCTCAAACATGTGATGGTTAGAAAATGTCTGATACACAGCAAAGCAAAACAATGCACTATAGTACTGTACATACTGCTGATAGTAGTGCACATACCAGATTTATTTTATGTCATCTCTGTCATGGACCATAGTTGTGAACCAGTCTTCATCTATTTACCAGTGACACAGCATGTTGTGCCCAATTAAGCCTTGCAAGGGGTTCTGATGCAGTTGGTTCCTCACCTTGACCACCTCCTCTGTTAGGAGATCCTGGCAAATCAGTGGTATAACCATATCATAGTTTTCATGTAGAATCCATGTTATGCCTTAAGGTAATAGCAGTAGAGACAGTGGATACAGTGTTACTATGTGCAGCTGTGGGTGATGTTTCAACAGAGGTTTTACATGATGGTTGAGGGCCCATTTTTGATTACACCATGCAGGAGGTCTTAGTATTTTAGGAAGGTTACCTGTCACTGTCTCAGCATAAATAGTTCTATGTGTAGGGTCTTTACCATGTACAGTAGTAGTGGTGCAAGTGTGACTGAAAACCTCTATAAGAATAGTTTTGCCTGCAGCAGTAAATTGTAAATATACCTCTCATACTTTTATCTGTTTTATTAAGAATAAGTAGGTTGTCAGTGTGCATGAGCCAATTGGTACAATACCTCAGAATACCCATCACAATTAAATTGTCATCAGAGTCAGAAAGTGCATATCCATGGCTACTCATCTACTTGGGAGAAGTGAGGGAAATTTAAATATTGAATAGGTCAATGAAATAAGGAACTTGATGAGAAATGCTCAGCTATGCACAAACTAGATGCTCTAGACTTAAAAAATGTGTCTCGACAGTAAGGGTATTTTAAGGAACGCTTACTTTGCAAAAGATTGGCGTCTGTACAGTGTAAAAGAACTAACACACTTTCAGAATAACAGATACAACAAGCTTTCAACCAGCAATTCTCAGCTGAGAAGGGTGGAGGCTACCCTCTCCTCTCATAAGAGTGTAAACCACAAACCTTCTTAATGTAGTTTGCATGTTCTCCTGTGTTCACATGGGTTTCCTTCCTCCCACATTCCAAAGACATGCATCTGGAGCATTTCTCCCCGGGCCTCCACTGAAAACAGGCTCTGTGGAACCTAGTCAGACTTTCCCGGTCAACAAATGATAAATAAATAAAAATGTAAAATAACTGGTTTGTAGCCCAATAAAGTATATACGAATTAAGACACTTTTAGAGTAACAGGCACAATAAGCCTTCAACCTGCAGTTTCCAATTTAGATGGGTATAAGCTACCTCTCCTGCCACAAGAGTGTAAGCCACAAACCTTCCTTATGTAAGGTAACTAGTTTGGAGGCCAAGTGCTTAAATCAGAACTAGCAGGTTTAGAATAACAGTTATAATGTAATCAAGCTACTTACAAGCAGTAATAAATGCAGCAGAGAAAATTCAATTGAATACTTTTAAGAACACAAATACAGTAAAAGCAACTGAGCAGAGTGCATTTTTAGTAAGTGGGAAGGTAGGAATGAGAAGATAATGATCTGATGAGATGAGACTGGAAGGAGTGTCCAAAATCAGATTTATAGTATGGGTGGGCAACTCACAAGCTACCAAAAATGTAGAGAAAGAACAGCAATAATCAGATGGAGAACAATAAGTCAAACAAGCTCTACAGCTAAATAAAGGCGTGTGACTTTATCTGTTATATAGTTGGTGTTTTTCATTTCCATAATCTTTCTCAGTTGTATGTCACTTTGGGGTTATTTACATTAAATTCATATGTGCTATTATATTGATATGCTTTGCTAAAGTCTCCTTTCATTTTTTCTTCTCCTGTAGTTTATCCCATGTGATACATAACCATCTTCTCCTTTATTTTAAGTTTTTACCTTCAAATATTCATACACATTTTCTGTTTTAATTCTGTCAGCATTTTCATGTTTATTTTTCACATTCTAATACATAATAATGTTTTCTTAATCTTTATTATAATATTTCTTTCTGAAAACACATTTCCCTTTCCAGATATTGCTTCACAGTCAGTAGCACCCTGTATATTATTTTCATCATGATGCACACCCTCCTTTGCCCCTTCTCTTTCCTCCCCGGTATAGTCAAACATATCCTTACTTTAAAGACACAGTGCACTTCATTTTGCATTTTACATTTTTTTGACAGCCTACCCATTTTTCCTACATTGTTTGCATTAAATCTTGTTGCATTCATTAGTCAAATGACTTTCTTCTCCACAAACATAAGACTCTTTTGATATGCAATATTGTTCTCAGTTTCTTTTTTACTATTCATGATAATGACATAACGTATATGTCATGTTTTACTGACATACTTCCCATTCCTCAGTTCATAAGTTTGTTTCAGCAAAAATTCTGTTAAACATCGTTATATTAGCACGGTTTTCATTGATATACTCTTTCAGTTCCAACTCTGAAATGCCATAATTTATAAACTGCACTATTTATTTCTTATTTTGTAAATATATATTCAGTCTATGGATATCTTATTTCTTTCCTCTGCTATCATAATATATTTCTCTAGGGAATGAGAAGATGAAAAGTTACTTCCTGAAATTGTTCATTCAAAGATGAATTAGGGAATGAATATCTAGAATCTTACACTCAAAAGTCTCCATCAGTGTGTTACAAGCTGCATACCTGTTCAATGGGATACATATTTCTTAATTCATATTCTTGCTCTGGGATTTCATCTTGTCTCTATGGTGTTTTTTTCTCATTTTCCAAACTCTGCTACTTTGAGTAATATAACCCATTTTTAGCTTCATGCTCAACTCCTCTTACAACACTGTCACTCTCTGTCTCCTAAGAAAGATTGCCATGCTGATGCATTATTGCAACCCTTATATCCATGTTTTTTTTTATTTGTCCCATTTAAATTATCATTACAAAGGCAAATAATTGTGCATTACATCATCCCATGACATAACAGAATCATTGGTAGGATCCTCTTCTTCTATCAAGCCAGAAAAAGTCATATCATCTAAACAATCATTCTACAAAAGAGAAACCACTGCTTTGTTATACCCATAGCATGTTGAGGCTTGTGGATATCTGCATGATCCAGTACTATACTTTTTACCAGCAATTTTCACCACTTCAATGTTTGTGCCATACTAAACATGTTCAAACAATTGCAAAGAATAGTGTGGTTTCAAGAGGAATTCCTTTGTGTAAACTGGATGAAATTTTGCTAAACCTAAAATAACTATTGTTCCAATGTTCTTATACTTTCCAGTCAATATTTATTAACTGATCTGTTTGACTGCACTGGACGATTAAAGAAAAAAGCTTATAAAATATGTAATTTCTCATGAGATGGGTGTCTTAAAAATTGTTTATTCTTTTTGTTGTCTTAATTCCACTTTGTACACCCCATTATCATAACAAGAATCCTCTTTAAACACTTTCCATGTCAACCATGTCCCAAAAGATAAAAGAAAATAAAGTAGATCATATGTAAAAAACACCAAATATGTTTATATTCACTAAGCAAACCTACCCAAGACATACACTGACAGTTGATAACTCATCTTATCTAATCAAAATCAAAATTACTTTTAGTAACATAATACTTCCACATGTTGATCTGCAGAGCATGATCTAGTTCATTTTTTTAAATTAATTTTATTTCAAATATATTTTTTCTGAATACAGTTACCTAATAAGCACTCTGAAAAAATTAGGACTCTATAAGTTGTTTTTACAGATACTCTCATTCTACACAATTCTCATTTCAGGTTCAGCAAATACAGTTTTGTCTTTCTCATTCTCATGTAGATATTTACTCAGAAATGTCTGCAACCATGCAAAGCATTTTGCAATACTATGTTCTCATCTCTATGCACTGGTCATTTTAAACTAAAAAAATGAAAGTTGTTTTGATTGTTTGTAATTCTTTTAATTTTGTTGTTGTTTGTCTAATGTTATTATACTAATAACCAAAATGATAATTTAAAAAATTACAGTGAATAGTGTATATGTTTCTTCTTCTAATATCACAATTATATATAACACTCAGAGTCTCATGTCCTTACGCCATCATCATTTTGTGTAGCTGCGGGTAACATTTTCCTAACAAAATCATTGCTAGAAATGCACATTGCATTTGGTGTAGTATAATGTCTGACTTGATATCAATGTTCTGTTTGTTTATATTGATGAACTTTGTGTATTTATTTAAAAATATTTCCAGGTGCATTTCTAAATGAATCTCATACAAGAATACATCATGATCTAAATACATATGTTTTCTTGCCTGTGCGTTTCTGATAGAAAACAAACAAGCAGTACACCATTAAAAAAATCAGATAAAAATGGATATTTATAGTTTTTAACAATCATTGCAATAAGAATAAGTGTACTCCATGAGGAAATAATACACTGTTTCAGCTGAATTATTCAACTGACTTTCTAATACTGAAAGCTCTGTTTACACCATTTAGTTTACATTTTTTATTTAAATGCATAGGCTACTTATCAGAGATCAGAGCTGTCCAAGAAAATAGACTTACATGAAACAGCCAAAGCAATAATTATTACCAGTTGAAGGATATTGAGCACCAAAAGGATCAACAGCACGCTGTTAGACAATGTTTTCTTGTGAGTGTTATCAGATTCTTGTGAAACTGGATCTATGAAGAAAAAAAACAGAATTCAGAACTTAAATTTTATTTATGGTTAACTTTTCTAGTTACACTGTATATTGCGAATGAATGACATACCATAATGGTGTAAGAGATAAATTAAGATGAATACAGCAATCAAAGTAAATGTCATTATAATACTTTCATAAATGACCTTTCCTCTTCCAAGTTTTGGTGATGCAAGAGTTTCATGCCCCCCTTAACTAGTGAAGGAGTAAACTGTGTCAGCAGTTCTTGCAATCCAAATAAATTATAATAAAAAATGTAATATTCCATGTATTAAAACAAAACTTTGTGACAGATGCAAATGCTCATTTGATATCATTTATTTCTAGAACCTTTTTCACTCCAGGTGCTGTGGTATAGCTTGTACTTACCCAATAACCTTCTTCTATCCTTTCAATTTTGGCTTTAGTGCTCATAGTGAAACATAATAGAACACAATGCCATAGAATAGAAAACAGCAGTGAATCTAAGCTCAGGCAATAAGCTCCATTTGTACATGTCTCAGTCCCATACTTCTGATGCTCATTGAAAGTGCTTAATCCTATCATCAAGCGTAAAACTCCTTCTGTGAATCTTATGAAATTGTAGGGAATTTTGTATATTGACAGCTTTGTCTATGAATAAAAATGCTAACCTAATTTATTTATTTTTTGGTTGATAAAAATTGTAACTGGGAGCTGTTTTCCTTTTCCTTAATCCCAGAAGTTACCATAATAAATGTCATTAATAGCTTTATAAATAAGAATCAAAGCACATCTTGTGCCCTTGTAAAAGGTGGACAGTAGTCTATTCTTTGATAATCACATCACCACGGTAGTCAGAAATTTCTTCTATGTGGCACTATCCGTTTGTCATG
>NW_025056326.1:0-2500 GCF_019279795.1 Protopterus annectens | reverse complement strand
TGCTGGAGTGTTCAAAACAGAAAGCATTTTTTCATTATACATACTGTTATTGAATACCAGTCCACCCCCTTTATCGGGTTTAATTACCCTGACTAAAAGTTTAAAGTCAGACAGTGCTCTTCTGTTCCTTAGTAATATTGTGATGTGAGTCTTTGACAGTATTGGAATTAGACAAGTTCTCTAATGTCTAATTCACAACAAAGCAAAACCTTAACCTAGGTGTAATGGGGGCTAAAGGTACTGAACTTCTTAGCTCAACCCTGGGTAAAGTGATGGAATTGAGGAATAATACATCCAAGTTCAACTGGTGTAACATTTTAAGTCCAGGATGGCTTCGGTGATGTCACATCCAGAACTAGGCACAATGCTGGCTCGACATGATTTCAATAAGTTCTGTGAAAGCATAGTGTCCGAAATTATATATTTTAAAGTCACCTTTGTGGTTGAGTTGTATACGCGGAGCTGAACTCACTCTATCGCATCCTCAAAATTGATGCACAACGGAGTTAGTTGTTCAGAGTTCTGCTCCCCTCGCTCCGATATGGACGCTGTGGTAGTTGTCCTAAAAAAATTGTTATTGCTACAAAGCTAGAACTGGAATTGTTGTTTCTGATTTTAGCATTATTGAAAAACTTTCCATTTTGCCTATCAGATCTCTGAATATTGGTCCCATGTTGGTTCATGTCATCAAGGTTGGAGCATCTGAGGTAGAAGGGACCACATCAGAATCAAATCTGTCAAGGGCCGTCAATTCCAGTGGTGGGCGCAGTTGCAGTTTAGGAATGCTGATGACTGTAAGCATCCCTATCCCTATTTAATTTTTGACTTTATTCTAAGGCTTTTTTAATTCTAGACATAAGTCTCCCTCTATACTTATATAAAGTCCGTCAAGAATCAACTCTTGAAGCCGCCAAAGTTAATGTCCTGCTTTTTTATAATGTTATCAAGCAGTTTGATTTCATCTGTCAAAAAATTAATATTGAGGGAGTAGTGTTTTGACACAGTTCTAAAAGTTGCACCTTGTCTTGAAAGTGTAACTCAGATCAGACAAAAACTGCCCTTGAATCGCTTCCTCCGAAGGAGGAAAGAAGAACGGAGACCTTTTAGGTACTATATTCCTCATTAGAAGACATTGCTGGAAGCAAGAAACTTCCAGCTGTAGTTTCCTAATTTTAACCATTTTACATCAAGTTGTTTAAGATTGCTTAAATGGTGTCGAAGAAGGACTCACCACAGGTAGCCGGGTCGCTCCAAGCCAGTCACCCCAGGGAATGAAAAAACGCTTCAAGATTATTGATCCACTGGGAGATTGAAGAAAACGCCAATAAGCTCCCCTGTTGCGGTCAGCACCCTCTGTTGTTCGGCCAGGCGCTGAAAGTCTATCCCCTCCCTCTGGTACAGGCAAAACGTGCTTCAACTTGCTGACCCTTGATCCATGTTCAAAAGATTGGTCAGCTAGGGAAACGCTTGGCCAGCTGGAATAATTGTCTAAAAAGGGTTGGTAGAATTGCTAGTCTCATAAGCGCCCATCCGTTATTCAGTGCATCTATTTCAGAAAGTATCAGAAGCAGTCTGTTTGTATCAGAATCCATAGGGTTCTAATAACAATCATGCAAGTTAGACATGAACCCAGCTTTACAAGACTAAAAAGGGTCCACAACATGTGGGTTCTGTAACTGGTGTCATTGCAAATCGTGGGCTTTTACAGTGAATGATAGTAAATATCATATAAGACACACAATAATTAACTGTAATACAAAATCAGTGATCTATGGAGCTTGCCATAATTTGTCCTGCTCTTTTTATATAGGCAAGATTTGATCAGAATTCGCCAACGAGCATAATGCAACACGTCTATGCCATTAGGACAAATAAACAGGAAAACGCTCTAGCTAGACACATAGAGAAATTTCCTGATCACAAATTTTCTTTCATGGGAATTGATCATGTACCACCAAGTATTAGAGGAGGCCCCCTGTCTCTGTTACTTGAATTACATGAATTGGAATGGCAGATTAGACTCAATGCCTTCCATCATCCTATTGCACGAGAATTGTAAATATCTCTCGTATTATTAAAAATGAGAAGCTACATTAAATAGTAAAAAAATTTCTTGTTTTGACTAGTACCATCATAACATAATATAGGATCTATTTGATGGCTTATTTTAACTATTAGGATTATTATTCATTATTATTTTTATTATTATCTCAAGATGTATTTGTGAATTTTTGAGGGGCTATTTGCCCGTGTTAAAACTATACAGTATTAGATTATTTCATCATTATTATTACTATTCTTTCATCCAACAATATGGTTTTTTAATTTTAATGTTTCACCATATTGGTTATTTTAGCTGTTTGTTTTAAGTGATTTTTATTTTGACTGCCACTTGATCAATAACCCGCCAGGTTATGATTTTGATTTTGTTACTAATCAGTTAACATAATCCATATTTTTCTTTCTTTTTATTTAAATTGATTCGTGTTACTTATTTACT
>NW_025056325.1:0-6525 GCF_019279795.1 Protopterus annectens | reverse complement strand
AATTGCTGTTGATAATCGTTACTGGTAGTATAGGTTTCTAATTTTAAATCAGCATAAACGGAGTGAAATGTATAAATATATGCTGATGTCCAAGATACGTAGGCTAAACAGATAAAATCTCATAATCAACCCCTGGGGTTTATTTGCCACTTCCTTTTTGCTAACCGTTTCACCATCCAGATCTGATGTAGATAAATATATCTTACAGTTTCTGCATCAGTGTATTGTGACCCAGCCTATCAAATGCTGAAACAAGATCAATAAAGACCACATTCATTTGTGTTTTTTGCTGAACAGCCATAATGACATTACCAATAAAAAATGACAAGTAGCAATGATTGTCCTTCATGTATGCATGTTGATGGACATTATATATGCTGAACTGTTGTAATTCAGACTCCAGTGGCCTAATAGATAAAGCTTTGGCTTCCTAAAAGATGAATTTTGGGTTTCAGTCCCATAAGGGGTGATATAAATTGCTATGAACTTATATTCCAGTTATTCTCACTAGTGGTGATATATAATTATTAGCCAAGGGATGGGAAAGTCCACTCTGTCACCAAGCAGGATAGTAAATTGTCAAACATCAAAAGAGAAACTGGTTAAGCTTAAAATGGAAATGTGTTTAAATTTAAAGTGTACAACTCTGACTGCTGCTGTCTTAAATGTAGAATGGAATTGGAAAATTTTTGTTTGATCTTTTAATTGTTTTAATTGATTAATTATGTAATAAGGAGAGGATGCTTTTAATACTATTTACACACAATTGAGCAGTGACTCTCAGTGGGAGGATATCAAATATGTACAAAAAAAAGCAATGGAACCTCTGATGGCAATAGAGCTGGATACAACCAAATTCAAGACGGAATGTTAGTAAAACCAATAAAGTTTTTATTCCACAGGTGCTTTAGAGGGCTTCTTGATATTACAAAAAAACAATAATTAAACCCTTTTTTAAACCTTTACATTGCTTATCATTGGTTGTTAAACTAAAGGTATCACATGATGTTTTTAAAGTGGTAGGTGCATACAAATGTATTTTCCCTTAAACCAAACTACAAATTAGTCCTTTCAACATCAACATTATATTGTTATATTAAATTTTTAAAACATTGTGACATCTATTTACAGAAATACTTAAAGCTCTCTAAACATAAAATGTTATCCATTAACCATGGAAAGAGGAGGAACAGATGTATGACACATAGAAACAAATGAAAGTGAATCGTGTAAACAACTGGCAAGCTGGGTAAACATGAAACACTCATAAAAAAAATGGAACATAGAAACAATGCATGAGTATTCTACAACACTGGCCATGTATTTTACACTAAACTACATGACTGACAAAAAAGAAATTTCTATGTAGCTCTTCAAGGCTTAACTGCTTTATCTTGAGGCCAGGTGGTGATCTGACCTAATTTTAATCCACCTGGTCTCATGTTCTAAGGGCGGTTGATCAGGTTTTAAAACCTTTTGACTGGATTACTGACCTAAAAGTGATCTGTACATTGTTATGCCTAGCCAAGGCATTAACTGTCACTCTGATATGGTATATGTGCTCTGACATCCCTTAAGTGGCGGTTGGTCTTCCCTTTTATAAACAGTGCATGAATTACAAGTGGCGTACACCCATTTCTACTCCATGTGTTGGTGCTAAAATTAAATATCTGTAATTTCTGGAAGGACATATCTTTATTTATGAAGCCACATTGGTTACAATGGACGGGTACTGTGTTCCTATTCTCTGTAGTCTTACTGTGTAGGGGATTTGGGGCTACATAATATACTCTTTAGGTTGGGATGGTTCTTATATTAGAAACCCAAATATATCACTGACCTCTGTTTGACTTCAAAATTCCCCAATGCTTATTCATGGCTTTCTCACTTCTAAGCTCTTCTTACTAAAGCAAGATTGTGACTTCTGTTAGATGAAACAGCACTGTTGGTTTGTGCCATTTGCCATGAAATAAGGTCTGGGACTGTATCCTAAATCCACTAATTGAATAGTTTCTGAAATTTCTTTATCTTTTTAACCTCTAAGGAATCATAACTTCTCATTTCCTCCACTCCAACATCATAGTTTTCCTGCTTCTAAATTGTAGTCTGGGAACATTTTTCCCCATAATTGCCTATTGGGGACATTATTTCAAACTGCTTGATGTTTAATCTATTTTAAAGTTTTCTTTCATCCTGATACAGGGGCTGATTGGACACCTGTTTGGAAATAAGTTCTCACTCGAAGTTCATGGTAATTTTATTCTGTCCAAAAGATCAAAACCCTTGGATGTCTCTACTAAAAATCTCAACAACTAACTATCAACTTTGTTAAGATAACACCCCATAAGATGGGTTATGTTGCCAGAAGTGCCATACTAGCATCTGTAATTTCGAACAACAACTATTTGTAGATGTTTCATAATTTCAAGGTCTATTTCCTTCAAGATAATCCATTTTTTACAATATTCGTTATAATTTTAGCTGTACTTTGAATTGCTTAAAAGTAGGGACTCAGTATTTCAAAAATCAGTTTTGGTCTATAAACGCTGTAGTATTGTTTTATGTCCAAATTTTCCTTATTTCATTTATAGTCTAATACATTACTCAATAGGGTCATTATTATCGTGTGCTCATCCAACCAGTGATTATTCATGTTGTTCAAGACAAATCCAAGAAGATCACATTAACAGTGAAGTCAGGTGTATCATCTTAGGATGTATGTATTGAACACAACAATTAGTTATTTAAGGAAAACATTATACCTAGACAAGACTTCCTAATTCATATCATACAGTAGACATGGGCTCTTAACTGCTCCATTATTAGATGTTTACAGGTAAAAAGGAAAACAAATAAGTGTTTTCATTTCAGACTTTACATCTCCTAGCAGTCTTGGAATGAGTTAACAAACTACTATGTGTTACTACTTGCCATAGCCCAAATGTCAGATTTTCACAGTCATTCCCAGATGTTTGCCAAATTTTTACTGATGTTCTCAAATACACTGTTTTTTGGACAAAGTTCATGTTAACTTGAATGACAGTTTAACTAAATGAGTTCTTTGAGTTCAGACGATGTCTCAGAAAATGCAGAGCATCACATATCTTTATCTACATCTTGTTAACAGTAAGATCTTGTATGTAACACCACTTTAGTTAGTATGTGGCAGTACCAGAAGAATGACTTTCTTTATTCATGACCACTGCTCATTTGTATGGTTATTACTGGAATTTTAGAAATTGACTGACTAGCATGATAGGACATACCTTTGACAAGTAAGAAGTCAGATGGATGCTCAACACTTTGAGATAATGCCATAAGCTATCTTTTACTTTGCAGCATGTTTCGTAGTCCCACAGCGGCATCAATGTCCGCATATTTAGAACAGTGAACAGTGTCGAGTAATGAGCCCAGTAATTCCTAGAAGGTTACAAATAAGTTTCAGCTATCAATAGTGCATAAAGTGCAGACCTTTTATGGACAAATCAGAACACAATCATTGTTCATTGACAACAATCACAATTTGCTTAGTCTTCATGGTACTGTTTCTGACAAACAGGTGATCATGATATAGAGAGTTCTTTGGCTTACAAGAACCTAACCTTAATATATTTGTACCCAATCTCACGATGCTTTATGAATACAGTTTCATTTAACAATGTGGTTCATAAATGTTCATATGTTTTCTTCTGCACACAACATATTTATTCAGTCAAACACTGCAATTGTGATAGAAATGTGGTAGTATAGGTTTCATGATTGTTAAATGGACAAGCATAAAGAGGAATGTCAGAACATATAGCTGATGAATCCAAGTATGCCTTGGCTACATAAAAGTCTCACAGATCAACACTTGGTTATAATTTGCCATATGGCCTTTTGCAACCTGTCACCATCACAGATCATGAACGTGATATAATATATCAGTACAGCCTGGCTAAATGATATTAGTGATAAGCCTTCTAAGAGCTGACACATAGACAATGATAGACCTTTCATTCATCATCATGTAGTTTTGTGAAAGCCATATGCATTTCTCAGTGTTGTAAATACCATGTCATGTGTTGCACCATGTTTATTGTTTCATGTACTCAGCTTGACTAGTTGACATTGATTCACTTGTTTCTTGCAACTTGTTCTCCTTCTTTCCAGTGGTAATGATAAATTTGTTTGGCTTAAAGTATTTCTTGTTGTGTCATAATGAGATGTCATGCAATAAATTTAATATAACTTTTATATATTTATGTGATGTTGAAGATAATTTTAGGTGGTGGGAATATCATTGTACACCAACAAATACAATGTGATACTTAAACATCAAATAAGAAATGTAAAGGTTTAAAAGGAATTATTGTTTATTGTAAAGGTCAACTCCTGCTGGCGCTAAATGTAGTGGAATAAAAGCTTTATTGTTTACTTAATTGATTTTAATTGGTTTAATTATTGCATAAGGAGAGGATGCTTTTAATACTATTTAAGTTGTGTGATTCTGTGCTTTTTTTTACTCCTCAAAAGCTTTTTTGAGCTGAGGCATGAGTGTTTTTTTGTTTTGTTATAATAAATTTGGTGACCTGGCCTTGGTTTCATTTGATTTACAATATTTTTTGTTGTTTTGTTGATTGTGTTGCTATATACATGTGTTTGGGGGATGTGTGTGTGTCTCCCCAACATGAGGGTATAGAGGAGCTTGTCACCTTGCAAAAAAAATGTTCGCCAAAGGTGGTTTGAGCAGTTATTTTTTGACTTAACATTGCTGAAACAATCTTCAGTGAGTTCACACAATTCCCTTAAAATGGCCTGCAGGGGCAGTTAGCCTAGTACTTACTTATGAATCTAATTTTGTAAGTAATGCTGTGAGTGCAGGTGACTGCATTACTTTTCCAGTGTTTGACATCAGACGGATGCATCTAAAACTACTTAGTCAATCATGTGCACCTTTTCTATTATATGTGGAACTTACTCGTGCAAATTTCCAAGCATGGGATATCTGGACAGTACCAGACATTGCTTTAGATATCTGCAACGGGATATCACAGGATTTTCCCTTAGCAATGTCAAGTGATGGTTAGACATTTCATGTCTGCCACTGGAGTTAATAAAATCCAACTTAATATGTTTAAAATTATATCTTTGATATGGAAAGGTGAAGCATGTCTATTTTGCTCTATTACTTATTAATATTTCCTTTGTCACCATTAAGTAGTTTTTTAACATTTTGGAAAGAAATTTGCAATTTATTTCACTTCCCTTGCCGTATCACAATGAAAACTGACTTAACAACAGTAAACTTCTCTTCCATTGGAATACACATTCATTGAAAATGCATCTGACCAGTGGTGGATTATGGATATGCTCAGAATTAGTCCACAATGACAAAAAATACACCGAACCCACAGACATTGCCAACATCCTAGCTGACAGGGTCAGACTTCTGCCCCTTCCCACCAAAGGGCAAATATCTATCCCAGCAGAGTGCTGCCCCCCTGACATCTCAGATGCTCAGGTAAGAGCCTCCAAAGCAAAAAACACAGCATCAATGGGACCAGACGGTGTCCCGGGATGCATCCTACATGAACTACAAAAAGAACTAAACCCAAACTTAAAACTACTGTTCAATCTCAGCCTTACTACAGGCTATGTACCCAAAGAGTGGCGTACAGCAACAGTGGTCCCTCTCCACAAAGGTGGTGCCTCAACGGATTCTGGAAACTATCGCCCCATAAGCTTGACTAGCTTGGTCTGCAAAGCTATGGAAAGGATCATCATGGACCTCATAAATAAAGATGTTGGGGACCTACAGACACTGGATCCTACCCAGTTCGGCATTGTTAGGGGTAGATCCTGCCTCTTAAACCTGGCCAATTTCTTTTGAAACAGTCACCAAGGCCATTGACGAGGTGAAGGTGGTCCACACAGTCTACCTGGATTTTTGAAAAGCCTTCGATACAATACCAAACTCGGGCATTATAGATAAGCTCACCAGCTTAAATATAAACCCCTATGTCACTAGATGGGTTGCAAACTGGCTCAAGGACAGAACCCACATGGTTAGAATTGCTGGAGCCATGTCAGACTCCAAACCAGTTACAAGTGGCATCCCACAAGGCTCAGTCCTGGGACCTCTCTTGTTAGGTATATATTTCTTGGAGGTACAGGCTAACACGGAAGGACTGTGGCTGACCAAGTTCACAGATGACTGCAAACTGGATGCCATAATAGACTCTCCAGCCGACACAAGCATCCTACAAAAGGGCCTCATAGAAACAGACAACTGGTGCCAGAGCCATGGCCTCAAGCTAAACGCCAAAAAGTGTATAGTCATCCCCTTTGCAAAAAAGTGCCCACAAATTCCCACATAGGTGGTAATCCATTACGGAAGAAGTAATTAGGGACCTGGGGACCCAAGTTGATACAATCTCTCATTTGACAACCACGTGGCCAAAGTGGTTAAAAACATTTTATATAGCCCACCTAATCATGAAGGATTCACATCTAGATAAAGGGGGTTGTGTTTTACTCATCCCT
>NW_025056324.1:0-8360 GCF_019279795.1 Protopterus annectens | reverse complement strand
ATAATTCCATAAAAAGATATTTCTTATTTTATTAATCAACAATATTTCTGTTTTATTATGATTAAATTTTAAGCATGAAATCTTTTCAAAGTATTTTATTGAATCAACAATGTGTTCTAATGAGGATTCAATGTTACCACTAGTTAATAAAATATAATCTGCAAATAACTGAATTTTAGAACTATAATTATCATTTATGGAAAAAAACTTTAATTATAATATTAGTTCTGATAAAATAAGCAAAGGGGTCAATTGACAAAGCAAACAATAAAGGTGATAACAGACATCCTGGTGTTATTCCTTTTAGTGTTTTGAAGGAACTAGAGAGAAATTATCCAATTTTAACAAAAGAAAATGTATTATTCTATAACGTTATTAATTCTATAAAATCTAAGGAAAATATATTCCTTAAGTACTTTATGTGAATATATCAAATTAAGAATATATCCAATTAACTGAATCAAAAGCTTTATCAACATTTAGACTTATTATTGAAAGTTTTTTTTTTTATTTTTATTTGCAACATCTATCAAAGAAAGAAGGCTAATGACATTATCCTGTACCTTTCCATTTAAAATAAAACCAGTTTGGTCATCTTCAATTAGGGATGACATTATATGATTTAATCTTTTTGTCAATATGACATAAAAATTTTAAAATCAATATTTAAAAGAGAAATGGGACGATAAGATGTTCATAACTTTGGATCCTTTTCTTGCTTCAAAATAGGAGATATCAATGAGAGTTTCCAAGAAAAAGGGTCACTGAAAGAATTTCTAATCTCATCAAATGCATTTAATAATATTCTTAGAATATTATCCAGAATTAATCTATATATCTCTGGAATTATGCCTTCTAGACAATGAGCCTTATTTTTTAATTTGTTCTTTCAGTTCCCTGAAATAAATTGATTTATCTAACCTACCATTTTGTTATTCTAATTTATATTTTACATTGTCCTTTAAAAAAAACTATCAGTTAGAGCCATATTGTCTAAAGTTGATTTTTCTTCTGATTATTAATTGCTTCATAATGTTTCATAAATGCTTCTACTATATCCTTTAAATAAATTGTTCTTTTTTTAGTTTTACTATTTACTTTATATGTAATCTTTTTAATAGGATTTATATTTGATATTTCTGATCTAATGGATAACTTATATAGATTTATGGGATTAACAGAATATGATTGTAATTTAAGTTTTTTCCATATTCATTGACACTTTATGATTTAATATCTCTGTGTATTTCTGATTCAATTGCTTCAATTCAGAATTAGCATTTTTGTCATTGGGTTTTAAGTTTAGTTTTAATGTATCAATGTTTGACTGCAAGACAATTAATTCATTATCCAATTCCTTTTTAAAAAAGATACCAACTCTTAATCCTACCATATATATAGGCTTTTAATGTATCCCATAAAATAACAGCAGTAACATCACGATTATTTTAAATAACATAAACAATTTTAATTTGTTTAAAAAACATTCTTTAAACCCATTAATTTTTATTATATAAGCAGGAATTCTTTGCCCAAAAACTAAATCATTAGAATTTACATTAAAATTCAAAGTAATAGCATTATGATCAGACAAAGGACATGAGATTATTCATACTTCATCAATTTTAGACTATAATTGACTAGATGCAAAAACTTTACCCAGGATTTTATAAAACCCATGTAGGCACTGTCCTTGTCCGTGGTCACGGTTCCCCTCAGCAGTGCATCATGCATATTAATGATGGTGCACTGCTGAGGGAGAGCGGAGGAACATGGTTATTGAATCAGTGTAGGAAGAGGTATAGTGCTAACAGTAGCTGCAGATGAGTATGAGACTTCCTGCAATGTCCTTATTTTTATTTTTATTTTTTCCCCTCTGTTATATTATTATTATTATTATTTTTTTTTAAAGTATGTTTGCATGACACAGGGCGCAACAATGCCAAGCTGCACTCACATATAAGATAGCAGACACCTGCCAGACATCTAAAAATAGAAATTGGATGTAATTAATTATTTATTTAAAGGTGTGATTTAGCATGTCTAAATGTGTTTGCACAGCACTATGCTTAGCACTGCTTATAGGTAGCTCAGTGGTGTATGTGAATGCACACTGGATTTCTTAATATCCCCATAGCTAAATGGGTAGAGTTACAGCTTCAAGTGCAGTAGGTCCAGGGCTTGAATACATGGAAGGTAAGATATGCATCTAATTTTGATATACATATTATCCATTTTTGTTATAAAAGATAACCCCACTGTGCTCTGCTAAGCTCTGCTCAACTGTGCTTAGACCTGCTAAGCACAGCATAAACATGATAATGGCTGCCAATGTATGTGCACTGCTTGGCTCTGTTTGGCTGGTTTGTGCACTGCTAAGCTCCACTAAGACTGTGGTTCTGCGAAACTTCACGCTTCTCAGCTCAGCTGAGCTGGTTTGCCTGCTAAGTGATGTAGAATGTTTTTGATTGTTGCCCAATGACATGTAAGGGTGGGAAACAGACTATTTTAAGCCCAATAGGTTGGAATACAGAAGTAACCATTGGAGTTTTATCATTGTTAGTATACAATGGCTGGCTGTGGTGAAGGTGTGTGCTTTCAGGTGCAGTGTTGGAGTATTCTGGAGTCCAGGGTCATGGTTAGGCTCCTTGTACAAAACCATATGGACAGGCTGCTGCAGAGCAGTTTCCAGGGCTCAGAGTGTAATCAGGAGGCCTGAGATCAACTAGCCAGAGAACTCACCAGTATCACTGGTATCCCCTGAACAGGTGAGCAGTGTAGTCATCATCATAATGACTGGAAAAGATGGAAGGGGGACTCTTGGACACCTGGGTCCAAGAAGCAAAGGCAGGGAATGCCCCACAAATATGTAAGTGCTTTTTCCTCTGTTTTACTAAAATGAACACTAAATGTCTACAAAACTGGTATGCATAATGGTGTGCTTCTCTCACAACAGCTGCAGTTGAGAGGGCTCACTATGTCAAGTCGCATGCCGGGCAGTTGGCCAGGTTCACTGTGAGTGTGGTGAGTATGAATGTATTATGCTATCTGCAGTGAAAGAAGCAAGAAAGAGTTAATCAGCAACAGCAATAAAGTATATGCAGTACAGTTTGTAGTGCAATAAATAGTGAACTTAGAGCAGTATTGCAATAAATGAAAAATGCCAACTGTAATCCAATAAAAACACGAAACAATACCAATAACTGCATTAAAGTATATACAGTAAAGTTTGCAGTGCAATAAATGTGGAATTACAGCTGTACTGCGATAAAAGAATAATGCCAACTGTACTGCAATAAAAACATGAAACAATACCAATAACTGTATTAAAGTATACACAATAAGATTTGTAGTGTAATAAATGTGGAATTAGAGCTGCATCGCAATGAATGAATAATTCCAACTGTAGTACAATAAAAATATGAAACAGTACCAATAACACCTAGGAAAATGGTGTACATCAGGACTGTGTTTTCATAACCATTATGGTATAGCTGTATGCACTGAAGCTGTAAGGTAAGGAGCTGCAGTCAAGTATAACACTGTAATAGCTGTAGAATGCAAATCTAATGGCTGAAAATTATATTGGTTAACTTATATAGGTACTGTTCAAGGCTATCTATAGGCCAGTATTGGTCACATACTGCTCTGTCATTCATAGACATCAGGTAATAAAGGTATATGGGTGAGGTAGCCAACTCCATGAGCTGATATTGTTTGATGACTTTACAAATTTGATACTGAAATATAGCTCACCTACTGTCTGCAGTATGCTTATATTTCATACATGTGCATTCTACTGTCACTGTAGTCTAGTATAACACTGTAGCAGTACTACCAGGTCATATTATGGTTCTAGGTGAGCTCTAGGCAAATATCAGTCAGTCAGCAATCAGCAGTGACTCAGTAGCTCAGTTTATTAAATGGTCTGTATATAGTTCATTTTGTCACAAACACAGTCCAAGGTTCGAATCCAGTGGTTTGCAGCAGTAAATATTACAGTAGCAGTCACGTAATGCTCACAATTTCTCTCTCCACAGGAACTACAGGTAAATGGATGAGGTAGCCCATATTATGAGTAGATAGTTCTGTGTTTAGATGTCTCAGACTGTTAAAATTGTTAGCAAGAATGTGTTCATCAGCAATGTTCAGTCAGAAATAAAACGTGTAATCCCGGTATGGCTGTATGCCTGGAGTGTCTGTTAAAAGTTGCTGCAGTCAATTAATACATCATATGCATATGTCCCCTGCAGTCACTGCTATTGGGTTCTATTCCCATGCCTGACAACCAAGGCATGACAGCTGTTTAGTATCTGTACTGTGCACATACATGTTTCTCAAGTGTCATGATTTCACATTATGTAATTAATAGTGCATACTCCATCTGTCACAGGATTACCATACATACATACATACAAATATTTCAAGCACAGGCATAAAAGCCCTTCTAGCTTGCCAATATACCAAAACACTTGTTCACATAGTAAGTGTCCAGGCTGTTCTTAAAAATATCTAAACTAGCGCTTGCTTTAATGTAATTTGGTAGTCTGTTCTATGCATCAGCTACTCTGTTAGACAACCAGTTAGTACACTTCTCAATCCTATAGAATCTTCTACCATGTTGTCTGATGATTCTGTAGTACTTTTTGATAACACCAACCATTCCCTAAATGCCTTATATACCTGAATAAGATCTCCACTTAAATATCTGTAAGAGACACTGTACACATTCAGATATTTGAGTTTTTCATAATAACTTCGATTTTCACATCTATAGGTGCCCTTGGTATATTTCCACTATACTCTCTCAGTTTACTCATGCTTGTCTTCTTATAGGGTTTCCATATTTTTGTTCCATACTCAAGTTTGGGTTTAATGTAGCTAACAAACAATGACTTCATTATTTTTAATTTATTAGACTTTATAAATCTTTTTATACAGCCTATAGTTTTATAACTATCATTAACCAATTGGTTGATATGATTAGAAAAACTCATAGCTGAATATATCCATACACCTAGATCCTTAAATGAGTCTACAGTTTCAATCACTGTGTGCTGCATTAAATATTCACCTTTCAGTTTATGTCTCCCAAATCTCATATGCTTAGTTTTTAATGTATGAATCAGTATATTATTCTCCTGTGCCCAAATGGTCAATTTAATCAAGTTATTCTGCAGACATGCCTTATCTCTAATACTTGTAATCATTTTACCCAATTTAAGGTTGTCTGCATATAGACTGTAGAACACCTCAGATGAAAAAGTTAGGTCTGAAAGATACAATTTAAACAAGTAAAGGCCTAGGACAGTACCCTGTGGGACACCCTGACTGTAACCAAGGATTTCACCTGCCAGTTGCTGTATGATACTTGCCATGTCCTATTTATAATCCATGCAGCTATCCATCTTATCAAGAGTACATCAATACCTAGTTGTACTAATTTATTGATCAGTATTTTGTGTATGACACTGTCGAGTGCTGAAGTTAAGTCTATATAAATTACATCACAGCACAATTGTTCATTCATAGCTGTTATTATATTGTTATAGAACATCATGCTACAGGTGGTAATATATCTAGTTTCAACATATGCATGCTGATATATTATTTCTAGTCCCAACCTATCCAGTTCTGACAATAACTTATCCAATATTACCTTCTCCATTATTTTTCCGCAACATGAAAGTAGACATAAGGGTCTATATGATTCTAGGTTTGTCCTATTCCCCTTTCCCTTAAAGACAGGTTTAATAAGCTCATGTCTCCAGTCTTGAGGAATCTCCCTATATTTATATGACCTAGTGAATAATAGATATAATGGTAGTGCAAGTTCTTGCTGAAGCGTTCTCATGTCATTTTTACTACTTCCATCTCCTCCCTGTTCTTTGTTTGGATTCAGTTTGTGCAGTTCTTTTTCAATATAATCTAATTTGATTCCAGTATCTGGGGTAACCTAGATGTTACTAGGACTAGTTATCACCCCTCTTGTTGAGCCAAACTGCTTTGCATAAGATTTTGTAAATATATCTATAATCTGTTTTACCTGAGAATAAATTTTAGAATCTGTACACAGTTTATCAATGCATGTGTCTTTACTCCTTCCACATCTTATGTATCTATAAAAAGGTTTCCTATTATGCTCAATATCTTTATATAAATTTTCTTCAATTTTTTCTTGATCTTGTCTCACACTATGCTTAATCTGTTTGCCCAGCTTGTTTATTTCAGTTTTCAAAGTTGTAGTTCGACCTCACTTCCATTTCTTATATTTTTTGTCTCTAACGTTAATCAGATATCTTGTTCTTATGGAGATATATCTCCCTGATGTTGTATGCCTAGATCCTGATGTTAAACATTTTTCTGACTTTTTGCAGTCAAACAATTTCTCTTTCAAAACTTTCCACATTCCATCTGCAATTTTACCACTGAACACTTCACCCCAGTTAGTTTTACATAGTGACTGTTTTGCTTCCATATAATCTGTAATTAAACTTCTCTGCATTGGTTTAGCTTTCAAGTTTGGCAGAATTGTCTAGTGAGAAATTAACCGTCTCTTTACGATGGAAATGATTACTTAGATTGTAAAGTATCAACAAATTAGCCTACAGAACACCTTGGTAGTTATATAGGTCCATCTGATGTGCACATGTTCTGTGTAGTTGTGTATCCACAGTTGTTACTGCTTGCCCCATTGTGTCCCATGCAAATAGCTTGAGAAGTTTGAACGTGCAACATCAGCTATAGGAGACTTGTAGTCATTGTACACATAAACAAAATACAGACCATAAAGTAGATAGTAGTACTGTTGTGAAAGAAATAACCAGAAATTATACTAATGGACTGTTTTTCTCTCTCTCACCCCACCCCTAATTTTCATTTATTTCTTATTGTTATTCATTGGTTATGGTTTACTTTTAACATATGTTGTTGCATTAACTTTATTTTGGGACATGTGTTTTGTTATTGTGTTGTTTTATAATGCTTTCATATTCACATATCTTGTTAAGTTACTATTTTGTTGGTGTTATGCTGTAACTGTTACGAGCATGCTGTTAACATACTGACTGTTTTGTTTTTTATTGCTCATATATTATGCATTGATATGTAATCGGGTTATTGCCAATGTTCTACCATGCTGTTATTACTAACAATGATTTGTTCACAACTAACCTATACTTATTGCTATACCTCCATTAGTACAGAATATCAGGTTAGGCTGATTCCTTGTGATCTACCTACCTTGTCTCAACCGGCAGTGGCACCGGGTCCTAGCATGTCTGGGACCCAGACTGGTGGTGCCCCCTCTGCTGCCCCTACACTATCTGCAGCATTGCAGCATCTGGTGGGACCACCTCAGGAGACGGGGCCTGGCCACCCCTGGGAGCAGTGGCAGAGGGGCTATTGTCACCCAGTCTGAACTGCCAGTCATGGTGCCCAGGATTGTTTATCATAGAAATGAACACTGCCTGCACCTGATTGAGGGCATGCTGGCTGACCTGTTGGGGCAGCCTTGCTCTGCTGCTCAGCCTCCAGCACAGCTACCCTTAGGACAGTGAAGGATCAGTGTTGACAGTACCATGGCTGGGGACGTGAGTCATACTGCTGCCGTCTGGAGGCATGTGTGACTCTGATTCTACAACACCCTCCTCATCCAAGGTCTTCACCCACCCCGTGTGTCACACACCACCCTGTCTGCTATCTTATCTGTCTGCATATGCATCCTCTCTTATCCAACTTACCTTCCTACATGTACCTAAGTCCCTTCCCCAACATTCCACTCTCACCGTAAAAAAAAAATGGGCACCTGTCCCTAAAAAAATATCGTCCTATACATAGCTCTCCATTTTGCCCATGTGTCCTCTGGGCACAAGTAATTTCATCCAATTGGCTTGACAATGCAGTTATGTTGTCCTCACTCCTTTTTCTGGGGTTGTTTGAGAGTTCAAATTTGTCTAGAAAATCTGTCACAGTGCACATTCCTTCCTGCCTTTCATTGTTTTTCACCCTACTTCCCCCCACTTCAACACTTTCCCATCTCCCCTATTTTCTTCTATTTATATGTTTTTAGCTCAGAGATGCATGTCATGTGGCATCTCACAGCTTCACTTAGCTCAGCTAAATAGAGCTGTAATAAGTATATGTGTTTTTAACATTGTAAGTCACATGTGCAAAATAAACACCTTTGCCATGTTTCGAACCCAAGCCCATTACATCTGCATCACACTGCATTAACCTGCCACACCCTCAGATCTTAATTCAAATAGGTGTTTTCACCAAAACATAGTGATTGCCACTTACAGCCATTAGGCGTGTCTCAGCGGAGCTGTGCATGGTGCCTCATCACACAAACTGGAATA
>NW_025056323.1:0-7751 GCF_019279795.1 Protopterus annectens | reverse complement strand
GACATATTAAGATTGATGAAAGATATAGGTTACAGAAAATCAATAAGACCCCAAATGTTAGAAGTCTGATAAAACAAATGAACACAGTATTCAGATGATATAACAGAAGTAAGCAGAACATATTGTCATGCAGCTAAATTTTAACAGAAAAGTCTTACCAGAAAAATACAGGGCAATAAGGAAAGGAAGGAAGAAATCAAATGTTATCATGGGTGTATCAAACAGAGAAAACTATAAAGCAATTAAGACAAGAAGTGCTGTTAGAAGAGTGTAGAAGAGGAACAGATCATAACAAACTTATAAAGATAGATGGGATAAAAGCAATGCACAGTATTAGAACAGACGAAGATCTATCATACACTACTACAAATAATAAAGTAAAGATATCAGCTCAGGCAGAAAAACTTAAGAAGATATACAGATAAATATAAAGGAAAAGTACAAAATAAGCAATTCACTGATGACCCAAAAAGTTTTATAGATAATTGGAAAACAAAGCAAAAGGAATAGAAACATCACCAGATAGAGGAAATAGACACATTTTGGAGAAAAAAAATACCTGTGGGTGGCCATGGTGGTGCAGTGGTTAGCATTGTCACCTCACAGCAAGAGGTTCTCCGGTTCGATCCTCGGCTGGGGTGCCTTCTGACAGATCTGCATGGCCTCCCTGTGGTCACATGGGTTTCCTCCGGGTGCTGTGGTTTCCTCCCATATCCCAAAGACATGCTGCAGGTGGATTGGACACTCTAAATTGGCCTTAGGTGTGAGTGCGTCATGTGTATGTGCCTTCTGTGGAAGGTTGGGTGCCAGGCTGGCAACTCAGCACTGTAAAACTCCACTACCAATCATGAGCGGACAGGTGATCCGCTGGCACTAACCGAAAAGCCAAAGAAGAAGAAGAAGATCATGAAATCCCTGTGGAACATAACAAAGATGCTCAATGGATAGAACATGTAAAAGAAAATGTTAGAAGTTCAATTGCACAGGATATGAAATGGAATGAAGTAACGACCACAGAAACTGAAACAAATTTAAGAAAAGCTCCTAAATGAAAAACCCCAGGCCCAGATACAGTACTTAACTTCTGGCTGAAAATATTAATATATTTACATAAAGATTTGGCCCGGAGTAAAAACTACTTATGTGCACACCCCAAACAGACACCAACCTGGTTAACAACAGAAAAAATTATACTCTTCCTTAAGAGAGAATCTGCAAGCCACCCTAAAACTACAGACCCATAACTTGCTTTTCCATGATGTACAAGCTATATACTGGAATTGATGATGACAGATTTTATATTCATTTACAAGAAAAGTCATTCCTGGCAATAAAACAAAAGGGTAACAAAAGAAAGTCAAAGGATTGTTTGCTGTTAAAGTCAAAATGAAGAACTGTAAAAAGGGGAAGACTCTAAATATGGTATGGATAGATTACAAAAAAAGCATATGTCAGCATCCCATATTCATGGATAAAGGAGTGGTTATTAATGTATAAGATACATCCTATACTGATCAATAACATTATAGTGACCATAAAACCGTGGCAAACCACTTTGCAGTTAAGCCAAGATAAAGGGCAAATTATTATCACAGGCATAAAAATTCAAAGAAGGATATTCCAGGGTGACTCTTTTGACTTGCCCTTAACTCATTAAGCTGTCTACTTAGATTAGGCCCTGGTTACAATTTGGCTCCCAGAAAAAAAGTGTAAAGACTTCTCATCTTCTTTTTGTCCATGAATTCATATTGTATAGTTCATCAGATGAGAAGCTGAAAGCACATGTTGAAGTGGTCAAAACTTTCTCAGATAATATAAGAATATAATTTGGTCTTGATAAATGTGCAGAAGTAAGATTTAAAGCAGGAAAGCTGCAGCAACAAGAATATATCAATATGGGACAGGAATGGGATATAAAGGATCATGAGCAGGAGGGAGTATATAAATATTTGTGAATTGATAAAGGATTGATAATAAAACATAAACAAATGCAAACAAAATTCAGTAAAGAATATTTTGGAAGACTAAAACGAATACTGAAAACAGCTCTGACATCTAAGAGCAAAGTCCAAGCCATAAACCAGTTCGCTCTTTCTGTTCTTACTTACAGTTTTGGTGTGATTGATTGGCCCTAAAAAGTACTGGAATCAGTTGGACAGAAAAACAAGAAAAATAATTCACACTTATTAAATGATATATAAAAATCAGTGTATACCAAGATTTATATTCCTTGTTCTGAAGGAGGTAATGGGCCTCCACAAAATTGTTTATACGTAGATCTGCAATTGTAGGACTGCATACATTTCTGCTGGCCTCACCAGATCCAAACAGACTAAAAGTTTTAAAACATGAAGAGAACACGTCTAAGATGATTTCCTGCTTACTTTAGCAGAACCATATTGGTGTCAAGCAGGAATGGAAATCAAATCACAAGTAGACAAAACTCAGGAAGCAAATGAATGTGCCAAGAAATAAATGAATGTAATTAGAAAGATCAGATAGGAAGGCAAGAAATGTGAAAAGGAATAAATATAGTTGCAAGTACAGAAAACTCCTAGAACAACCTCATGTCAATCAGGGTCTGACATAAAATGGTTAAGGGAGGTGAATTTAACCCAAAAGATGAAAGGTTAAAATTGGTGGCACAGGATAGTAGACTTTGTACCCGTTGGTTTACAAAGTCCATTGAACAGGTGTAAAACAGAACTGGAAACAGTTGCATATCTTATAACTGGGTGTGATACACTAATGTTAGAGGGCATTTATAGTGAATGGCATAATAATGTGGCAAGACTGTTACACTGGGGATTGTGCAAACATTACAATAGTGAAGTAGCTGAGAAGCAGTGGAAACTATGCCAAAAAATTATAGAGAATGATGAAGTTTACATCAGATGGGATCACCAATTATGAACAGTTCAAAAACAGATGTCAGAAAACCGTATATAGTAGTGCCTGAAAAGAAGAGAAAAGTAGCAATGTTCACTAAAATTGCTACACCCAATGATTATAGTGCCTTATGTGCACAGAGGCACAAATTTATAATTTACTAGGATTTGCAAGCAGAAATTAGGACAAAATGGAAAAAGGATATCCACACAGTTCCAATAGTAGTAGGATCAATGGGTCTCATAAAAATGAATTTACAGCCATATTTAGATATGCTACTGATGCATGTAACTCCATATGAATTGCAGGAGTCAGTTTTGGGCACATAGTGGTGCTGCAAAAGCACTTCTGGATAATATCAAACATCACAAACTTTAATCATACCTTGACTTAGGAATTCGGTCCATTCCCACCATGGTATTAGAAATCCAAAAGAGTTGGAGAAATTAAACCATTGTAAATTTAAAAACAAAGCTCTCTGGTGGAATACTTATATGAATAAATTACATAAAAGACAGGAATTACTTAATGCATATAATCCATCAATTAGCGTTCAGTTATGTAAACTTACAAGTGTTGTAGAAAAGATTAAAAATAAATATGCACTTAAAAGTTATTGAAAACAAAATAACTACACAACACAGCCTCCTTTAACTACTTCAAGAAGTTAAGAACTAACACTCACATATGGTCATAGGTGGTCCACAACAATACTACCAACACAAACCCAAAGGAAATAGTTTCCTAGCTGACAAATTCAGAGACAGTTTTACTCCACCCACAGTTATAAATGTACCACTGTTTCCTCAGTCCCTGCCACCCCTTTAATTGCTATGGAACAAGTTGTCTCAAAACTATCAAAAGCTAAAAATCATATGAATAATTTCTCTGACATAAAAGAGCATATTTCCATCATGAGAGTACTAAACAGAGAACTAACATACTGTAGATATCTGTATTAATGTTTTAGCTTGTCATTAAATGATTTTAAAAATATGACGTATGTATGTAACTTTAATTTTGATCGACTGTTACATGATGTCATTGCATTCCTATATTTAATGACGTTGTCACTATTGAATACTTCATTCTAATTAAAGCATTCTTCTGGAACAGATTTCTATTTTTGCAACTGCTATCTAGATTGTGCATTTTTTTCTGCTGGTGTCACACCTTGAACAGGAGCATCTCATTTTTTGGATATTTGTTTGGTTTTGGTTGTTTAAATTTGTTTCTATATTTGAAAACATAATGGATGTGCAGGCACTCCCATGAGCATGCACAATCAAGTTGCTCATTCCTTGTTTGCTTTTGTTCCACTATGAAGCACTTCCCTTTTTCTCATTTATATGGTATCATCTTCAAGAAAGACTTTCAACATTAAGATTTCACTTTGTTTTTCTTTTTGATTACTTACAGAGCACCCAAATACTTTACGTTACTGTGAATGGGTACTGTGACAGCAATCAGATATGTTACTAACTACTGACTGCATGCTTAACACATGGACAGGGTAAACTTCCAGAAATGTCTGAGTATAAAACTTCAAGACAACAGATTAATATGAATATGTGCACAGCTAATAGTTGAGTTGGGTAATAAATATATCTAGTCACATTCACTTTTGGCTTCAGTTCTTACTTGTGCAGATACCTGCAAGTCACTCTGTGTCTGATAATACTATTTTTATAAAAGTTACATAACAATGAGAAGAGGGTGAGTATCATGGTGCTTGTATTATGTATGGCTTCTATTTTCAAGCACAAATATTGGAGGGCATACAATCTGCAGATTTTAGCATACAGGAACTAAACAGATTATAGAAGCTGCAAAAATGCTTAGGCATTTTCTTTAGTTGTAACACCCTCATTTTGTGCTAAACACTGTGTGCTAAGGTAAACTCCTTGCTGCTATGCTTGTACTTTTAAAGAACATGATTAAGTATCTGCAAGTGCTATGTTACGTGGCTGAGAACAATAATTAATTTCTTCTGCAACTGATATTAATTTTCACAAGTAATGTAAACAAGGTACACACTGGGATGGAGTGGACAACTTCATTCACAGTCAAACATCAATGTTGTATACAAAGTATGGCAATGTTTTTGTGACGACAGGGCAATATTAGAGTAGGCAGGCTGAGTATCTGAAAGCAGAAACTGCTACATTATTGTTGTTAAAATGGCCATTAATATGGTTTATTAAAGCTGCAGAGCCTGCATCTGAGATCAGCAGGTTGAAATCCATTACTGTGGCCATGATTTCTTTTGCTTGGTTATATAATGAGCTTTAGCAGTGTACCCATCAAAATGGCTAGACATATTTTCTTCTATCTTGTCTGAGATGGTGAAGTATTTTGACTTGACAGTAGGCATACCGAGTGGCTCAATGTTGTAACTACAAGTTGTATAACAGCAACTCCTGACATTTCAAGACTGTAAAGTAGAGTTTCAACATTCAGAACTCATAAAAACTTTGGAATAAGCATTTTGACACCCTCAGCATACACCACTGGAGGTTATGCTGCTCACACCCCTGCTACTTAGTAATTTTAATATAACTATACTTAGTCATATCAGCTATTACAAATGTGTCCTGATAAATGATAGAATGTCTTTGTTTTAGAGCTCCTGTGGAATTTCTGTTGTGTGTATTATATTTCGGAGTCATGTCCTACCTTTTATTCAAATGTATGAATCATTGCCATATAAACCAAGCAAAAAGAAAATACCAAGGATTCCTGCCCTGTATCCTTTTGTCTAAGAACTGTATGAACCTTACTGCAGCAGTTTTATTTTGTACCAGTGCTACTCAGTACATTCAGTGCTTATGAATCCTGCCCTATAGTTTCTGCTAGCAGTAATACCGTTCACTCAAAAAAATAAAACAGACCTGTTCACTTCCTATTCAAGTAAAAGTTCTCCCAAAAACATTTTGAAATATAGCTTGGAAGGTTTAGGGATTGGAAATAGGTCAAAATGGCAAACACTGGAAGGCAGCTCTTGAAAAAAAGTGACAGGCAATTAAGAGCTGCAGGTTAAAAAAACATGAGGCCAGAGATCATAGTCGACCATAGACAATATCTTGTGTAGAGGTTGGCTGGTGGGCATACTGCTCAATGATTTAACATTTTAAAAACCCTGCAATAGACTGTTTTTTCCCACTCATGACTGGCTCTCTGTCTTTTATACATTTCTTAGTGGGATACACACTTTGGTTAACCCCCCTCCAACTCTGAGTAAGATAAATTAGGAACTGAAAAATAAAGAATTAAAAAAAGAAAAAAAATGCAATGTTTGCTAAAGAAGGGTTAAGGCAAATATGATAATCACAGCCATTTAATTGTTAGCACCTGAAATATACTAACCCATCTTGTAAATTACAACAGATGCAAACAGGCATTTTATGAAACCATTCATCTGGCAGCTTAGCTTATCTCCAAGTTACTTCTCCATACCAGTGCATTAGAGTTATTTATAGAAAAACATACCAAGAATGTCTATGCTTAATCAAAGAAAATTATACCATAAATTTAAACTTTAATGATCCAATGAGTTGCTGAATCTCTCTGATTAAAAATTCAAAAAAAAACATCTGAATAAGACCCTGCCACTGATGGCATTATATACCAATGCTATCAAGTGTAGTAGAAAATATAGAGCTACAACAAAGACAAAAGAAAAACAGATAAACCACAAAGCATAATAGAATTTCTCTCAAGATTTATATTATCACATTTGTTAAAAAATAATAAAAAAACTCAAATACAGAAACACTCAAACTGAAAAACGTAAACACATCATAAAAAGAAAAGTTCGCTGAGCACATCTCATTTGTACCTATTTTTAGTGACGGTCTTAATTTTTTTTCAAAATTTTGCTTAGTCCTTTTGAAAATTAGGCTTCTTTTGAGAAGGTCTAAGGTAATAGCACCAGTAGTTAAAAACTTTGCCTGGCCATTTCCCTAACTATTTGTTGCTTTATTCCTAATTGTTCAGGCAAAAGTTAAGAGCTACTCTGTGTAGTGAAAGGACCGTCAGAAAGTTTACAGTATGGGTAAAAAAATGCTACAACTCACACACACACATAAACACACACTCACACACTTAAGAAAATAATGCTTTTCCTTGCTCTTTCTATAAGCACTCCCTACCATACTTTTGAAATGTACTTCATTATAAGGAATCTCAAAAACACAAGAAACACGGACTAGCACAACAGTGAACAAAATGAAGTTGATGTAGGAATAGTAAAGCAGATAGCTTTCTTTACTTTATTAAATGTGAACTTCTTCAGGGTTTCTGAAGAAGTTCACATTTTAATAAAGTGAAAGAAACAATCATCTGCTCATTGTACTATTCCTGCATCAAGCTGTGGCTTCAGTTTTGTTCATTATAAGGAATGTTTCTCATTCTGACTTCTAAAAAGTCCACGTTCCACTCTGTTCCACGCTCCAAAGGACTGTCTCATATCCAGTGGTAAGAAGTTTAGTTTTAACTAATATCCATAGAAATGAAGGCAGAATCTTAGTACTTACTCAAATGAAAATTTTATAACTATAATGTAACACACATTAACCATCTTGTGAACCTTCTAGCTGAAGTTGTTGGTACATAGTTACAGAATAAAGTTGATTTATATTTATTTTAAACATCAGTGTATTATGCTAAGGATACTTTTATAATGTTTATTTTTTAAGCAAAGAAAAACGGACAAGTTTCTTTACTTTAAAAAATAAATATATAATATCTCACCCAGTTCAAAGCAGCTGTTGTGTCCCATTAGGTTGAAGTTAGAAACACCCTGAAAACACCTTTTAGGTCTGGGGAAAAGGCCTTTTTTCATGAAAGCATGGTCTAAAATT
>NW_025056322.1:0-7445 GCF_019279795.1 Protopterus annectens | reverse complement strand
TTTTATTTTCTGTGAAGAATGTACCTTTGATGCAATGTCTGATTTACTCACTGTGTGGAATCTGTAACCCAAGTAAAGTGTTTTTGCTTGTTTGCCTTTAAGGCATTTAATTAATACATAGCACATCTAATTTACTGACAAAAGGATTTAAATGTAGTAGGTTGACTGCATCGTATGTAGTCTGAATAAGTCTGCTGAAGCAGACAAAGTGCTTCCAATAAACTATGGTGACTGCATTTAATTCCAGGTGGGCTCTGAGTGGTCACTGACTGTGTCTACAGTACTCATGTTTGCTTTGGACTTTCTCAGCTGGTTGTCTGTGTTTTGTATGGGGAATGTCAAGTGTAGTCCCTATGTGTATTACCTGTAACTTTACCATGCAGTGTAATTCCACGGTTTGCAGTTATGGGTGCCATCTTGGTCATACGCTTGTCCATCCATGAGAATTGCCTACTGGACACTGGTATAGGGCTGTACATTTCACACCAGCATTTACCATTCTCCGTGGATGCTTTGCATTATTAGTAGGGAGTAAGGCAGCTACACTCTACCACGGGCGGACAAAGGATTACCTGCCAAACACACCGGGCTATTTCTACATACCCAGGATCCCTTTGAGTGCAACAGTCGACACTACACATCACACATCATTCAGGGACTATGATGTGGACGACTGCTATGGACTGGTACGCATTTTGTGCTGCATTTCATGGACAGCTATCATCAACATTAAACACGCTATGCATATGTGTACCTGTGACGCGGGTGACGACAATGAGTTCACGAGTGATGCCGGAGGCTAGCAGGCATTCAATGAATGGAATTTTGGGTCCTACAATGGACACCACTGTGCATATGTAAAGTGTAGAGCTTGTCGGACTGTGTCCTGACAGGCACTGCTGCTGTGTGTTCACCAATCGCTGATGTCTGCTTGACTACCCATAGTGTGTAGTGCTACGGAAGCCATGTTTTCCCAGACCGAACCAAATGTTGTACATCCAATGTTGCAACAATTATTTAATCCCCAGAGGTCTGAAGTCCACTTTATTGTCGGAATGACACCTCCAGACTAGGTAAATCACGGCACTTTAGCCCGGTCTACCGCCATTTGCAAGTGTGATTAGCAGACACGTGTCAATATATGTACATAATACATATTGTCATGCCGGTTAAGCTATTTTATTTGGACAATGGCCGCAGCTATTGACATCCATTGCTGTGGGGGTTGCCGTTACCATACACATGGTTTTCAAAGGCAGAATTCACACTGAACACTACTGTGGTCTCCTTTTAAGGACCCTGAGCCAGTGGTCAACAGTACTGCAGCCACTGCATCACTTACATATGCAGTCTACCACTACCTACAGGACTGCATGGATCAGGCATTCCTTACCCAACTGTGGTTCATTGTACCAATGCCAAGCATCCAGTGTGGTGTACCCAGCCATACACAAGCTGTACAGCGAGAGGTGGCTATGGCAGACACCTTGTGAGGTATGACACCCTTGGTCATTATATGTGTAGAGCTACAGGCTGTCATGACATGGTCCAGGGCACGCTCCACAGATATATATCTACATGAACCTGGCTGACAATCAATTCCCACATATGCTCTGACACACATGATGGAGTTTACTCAACATACACACATTTCCAGAATACGGCTGACAGGTTTGGTGAGGACATCTACTCACCCTCCACATGATGAGATGTCTGTACTGGCTGTGTGGTCCCCAAATGTTCTGTGACACGGTGGGACATGCTCTTCCAGGGTAGTGAACATAGCATCCATGGGACCAGCTGGTGACCCAACTGTGTACTCCCATCTCATTGACGGATTACACCCACAGTTAGGACAGCTGTTTTTGTAGCCTCACCTGGTAATGTACGGTTGTGTCACACGGCACTGTGGTTCCACGCCACAGGGCCAATACCTCCACTGACCCTGGTTATTACTGTCCCATTACCATGAGGAGACCCATCTGCAAAGACATGGGGATCATAACTCGTAGATGAAGGCATAGGGGACCCGCATACTTTGCATCCAACACGCTTTGGTCAGGGCAGTTCATGCTACATGGTTGACGCTTTTGCATGAGTCACTGGCCATTATGGGGGGGTCTGTCCATACAGCCTACCGACCCAGCAAAGGCCTTCAACACATCACCCTCAGGTATCATTGATAAACCCATCATCTTGTGTGAACACGACATCGAGGATGGGTAAACTGACTATGTGACACACCACGCGGTCATAGTTGCTCAGCATGTCGGACCCACTGCCTGTCACAGGCGGTGTCCCACAGGGCTCTTCCCTGTCCACTCTCATACATCTACATTTCCACAGTACAGGCACACACAGGTGTGTTATGGGCTGACATTGTTTGAGATGACTAAACGGTGCCATAGTGGGACGGACATCTGACACGGATATCCTTCAAAGGCATCCCAGATGCATATCTGTCAGGACATGGCCTACAGCTAAATGCAAGGTAATGCAACATCATACCTGTCGAGGAGTACTAGGACACCCTGTCCAGCATATGGGTGGCAGTCCACTGAGCGCAGGGTGATTACCAGGGATCAGGGGACAGGAGTTGTCGGTCACCATTCGCTCAACACACACGTTGCTATCGTGGGTTCGCTGGGACTTCTTGCCCACCTGTTTGTGCAGGATTCACATGTAGATCAGGGTAGGTCATTGTCTCCTTGTACTCCACGCGGTTACACCTATGATTGAGTACATGCCCTGCTCAGAATGTCAGACCCAACACCTGCAGCAGCTGGAGAGGCCACTCCATATCATCCACAAACGAACGTAGGGTCTCAAGAATATGTGTAATGCTGACCAACTGAAAGGGTTCCATCCCTATTCCACGCATACCACTTGCCCAGAGGTGATCTGTGCCTGGCATCCAGGCCATTTAACCCGGATTTGATGACTATGCTTCACCTAAAGAATCTAGATCCCTCAGAATCACAAGGGCAGGTGACGACACCTTGGCACTGTCATTAGAATGTGCTGGTGACACATTCACCAGACACTCACTATGCTGTGGAACAACATCCCAGTACATGTGAGACAGAGCACCTGGCTGGCCTTGTTTTAGTATTTTGACAAGGATGTCTGAATTGCTTTATTCAACTAAACTTGTAAATGAATATTTACATTACCACGTTTGTAATCTTTATATTCCATTGGTATATTTTACATTAGTCATACTCATAGTGTTTATCTCTATATATTAGGGTTCATTTAGATTACTAGGTGTCTCTACTTCTATTATACACTCAGACACTTGGTAAACATTATGTTGGGTCTTCTGTCATATTAATACATATACATTTTTTTGGAAAACTGTACATGTTGAAGCAATGTCTGATTTACTACTGTGTGCAACCAAAAGTAGATGCTTGTTCCTAAGGCATTTAATGAATACTTAGCACATCTTATTTACTGGCCATATGGTTTTAAATGTAGCATTTAACTGCATTGTATGTATTCTGAAGAGGTCTGCTGGTGAAGCAGACAAAAGAGCTGCAATAAACTATGGTGACTGCATTTAATTCCTGGTGGGCTCTGAGTGGTCACCGCCGCTTTACAGTACTGTTTGCTTTGGACCTTCTCATCTGGGTCCATTTGTATGTGCAATGTCAACTGTAGTCCCTATGTGTATTTCCTGTGTAATGCCTTACCACGGCTGTGTAATTTCCACCGGGTTTGCAGTTACGGCCATCTTGTTCATACGCTTGTCCATCCATGTGAATTGCCTACTGACACTGGTATAGGGCTGTACACATTTCACACCTGCATTTAGCATTCTCCGTGGATGCTTTGCATTATTAGAGGGAGTAAGGCAGGTTTACGACACATCCCTCCCACGGGCGGACAAAGGATTGCCTGAAAACAACACCGAGCCCAGAGTCTACATACCCAGAATCCCTTGACTGCAACAATCGACAGTACCCATTACACATCCTTCATGTGTGTGGACTGTGATGTGGACGCAGTTCTATGGACCCGTACCCTGGGTATTTCTGTGCATATGCTGCTTTTCATGGACAGCTATCATCAACATTAAACACGCTATGTGCATATGTGTACCTGACGTGGTGACGACAATGAGTTGACGAGGTGATGACATAAGCACATGCTGTCCCATAAGAAATTTTTGGGTCCTACAATGGACACCACTGTGCATATGTAAAGTGTAGAGCTTGTCGGACTGTGTCCTTGTGGCCAGTGGGTTTCACTGATGCTGTGTGTTCAACAATCGCAGATGTCTGCTTGACTACCCATACTGTGTAGTGCTACAGGAACCATGTTTTCCGACACCAGAACCCAATGGTGTACATCCAATGTTGCAGGTTAACAACCACTTTAATTAATACCCAGAGGTCACGGTTGGGAGGTATCGCCACTTTATTGTTGGAACAACACCTCCAGACTGTGTACATCACAGGAACTTTAGACCAATCTTACCAGCCATTTGCAATTGTAATTAGCAGACACGTGTCAATACATGTATGATAAGACATATTGTCATGCAGAAGTTAATCTATGTTATTTGGACATTGGCTTCTGCTATTGGCATCCGCTGTGAGTGTTGCCAGTTACCATACACATTGCTTGCTCAGAGGCAGACTTCACAATTCTGCACACTACTGTGGTCTCCTTTAAGGACCCTGAGCCAGTGGTCGACAGTACTGCAGCCACTGCATCAATCACATTTGCCATCTACCAGTACCTACAGGACTGCATGAACCAGGCATTCACTTACCCAACTGTGGTTCATTGTACCAATGCCAAGCATCCAGTGTGGTGTACCCCAGCCATACACAGGCTGTACAAAAGAGGAGGTGGCTACTACAAGGTGGAGCAGACACCTTGTGAGGTATGACACCCTTGGTCATCATATGTGTAGAGTTACACACTGTCATGCCATGGTCCAGGGCACATTCCACAGATATACCTACATGGACCTGGCTGACAATCATACCACCTTCAGTTGCTATGCTCGACACCTGGGAGGTCACTCCCACATATGCTCTGACTGGGTTCACAAAGAGGTGGAGTTTACTCAACATACACACATTGCCAACATACGGGCTGACAAGTCCAGTGAGGACATCTCCACACCCTCCCCCACACATGCGGAGATGTCTGTACCAGCGGTTTGTGGTCACCAAATGTTCTGTGACACACAGGTGGGACATGCTTTCTCCAGGGTAGTGGACATAGCATCCATGAGACCAGCTGGTGACCCGACTGTGTACTCCACTATCTCATTGAGGAATTAGACCCACAGTTAGGACAGCTATTTCTTTGTAGCCTCACCTCAGGTAACGACCCAGGTTGTGTCGCATGGCAACTGTAGTCCCACGCACAGGGCCAATGCCTCCACTGAGCCTGGTTATTACTGTCACATTACCATGAGGAGACCTATCTGCAAAGACATGGGGAGGGATCATACTGCTCATACATGAACGCATAGGGGACATACATACTTTGCATCCAACACGGTTTGTCTTGTTCAGGGCGGTTCATGCCTTTAAAGCATGGTTGACATTTTCGGGACAGTCACCGAGGCCATTGATGGGGTGTTGCAGTCCATACAGCCTACCTCGACCTGGCAAAGGCCTTCATCACATTACCCCTCAGGTATCGTTGATAAACCCATTGGCTGGGATGTGAACACGACATCACAGAATGTGTTGTAAACTGTCTATGTGACACAACCCACATGGTCATAGTTGCTGGCAGCATGTCAGACCTACTGCCTGTCGCAAGTGGTGTCCCATGGGGCCCTTCCTGGGTCCACTCCTGTCATACATCTACATTTCCACGGTACAGGCACACACAGGGGTGTTATGGGCAACATTGTTTGTAGATGACTGCAAAACAGGTGCCATAGTGGGACGGACATCTGACACAGATATCCTTGCACGGGGCCTCCCAGATATGCATATCTGCTGTCAGGGACATGTCCCACAGCTAAATGCTAAGTAATGCAACATCATACCTGTCGAGAAGTACTAGGTCACCCCTGTCCAGCATATAGGTGGCTGTCCACTGAGCACAGGGGTGATTACCAGGGATCAGGGGACAGAGTTTGTCGGTCACCATTCGTTCAACACACACGCTATTCGTGGTTCTGTGGGACTTCTACATTGCCCACCTGTTTGTGCAGGGATTCACATCTACATCAGGCTAGGTCATTGTCTCCTTGTACCCATTACGTGTTACACCTATGATTTACTACATTGCCCCATTCAGACTGTATCTGACCATACACCTACAGCAGCTGGGAAGGCCTCATAGGTTAATTGTCGACAGATGCAGGATGACATATTTGTGTAATGCTGCCCCACTTGTAGGACCCTGCCCCATTAAGTCACATACCTGTTGTTTAGTGTTGACCTGTGCCTGACATACGAGGCCATGTCAACCCATATGTCATGTGTATGCTTCACCTACTGTATCTGCATCCCTCAGAACCACAAGGGCAGGTGACATGAACCTTGTCACGGTCATTAATGGGATGTGTTTGAGTGACACATATATCACCCAGACACTCACAATGCTGTGGATCTACATCACAGTACATGTGAGACAGAGATCCTTCCTAGCCTTGTTCGGGTATGTTGTCCATTGGATGGAGAATTGCAGGTATAGGCCAGGGATTACATCATTATCACTGCTTGACGGAGGTACAGCAATATCATGAGTATTTTATCTGAAGCACAGAAGGTTGGCAAAGTCATCCTAACTATGGTGTAGGGTTATGGCTGAACCTGGGACGATGGCCTACCCTGTACCTATGGACGTATGAACCTATATTCATAGTTTGTCACATTTACACTTGTCTATCCCCTATCCTCTTTCTCCAGTGTATATTTCTGTGGCACATGATTGTCCTCTGTATTACTTGCAGGTATGCTGTCTACAGTGCACATACGTCACAGTTGATGACAGTGTATCTGTGTCCCTAACACTGTGATACTGAGGACTACCACACATCCTTCACAACATTACATGCATGTCCATTCTATTCTTCTTTGGCCTATGGGGGTGTTAAGGCAAACATTACACAAGTCCCTGTTTGTGCATGCTTCATGTTGGTGTTTGACCAGGTGCAGTCGTGTGTTGGACGGTAGTGTTTCTGTGTGTTTGGCATGTGTTTTATTGCCGTACATCTGTGGGAGGTGTGTTGGCACATGTTCCTCTTTGCAGGGACACCCATCCTGGGGTTTGTGTCATGCATCTGCACTTGGCATGTGCCATATGTCCTGTACTATTCCCACAGTCGTATGCCTTCATGCACTACTACTGCGTGTTACTGGCTGTTTGTATGTGGTACACATGGACATTGTGATGGTTGGCTTGACCTATTCCCATGCTAGAACATACATCTGTCAATTACGTTGTTTAAATCAAACTGTAAA
>NW_025056321.1:0-8678 GCF_019279795.1 Protopterus annectens | reverse complement strand
TCCCCACTCAGATTACCACGGATGCCTCGATTATGCCTGGGAGCCCATTTTCAGGGCAACTGTCTGCAGGGCCTTTGGACAAAGGATCAGAAGCACCTGCATATCAATTTAAAGGAAATGTTAGCCGTTCAGAAAGCTCTATTGGCCTTCAGGAATCTTCTACAACCAGGACAACTACTGATCGGACAGACAACACCACAGTTATGTGGTACATAAACAAGCAAGGGGATCTCATTCCTACCCCTTTGCAGACTAGCCATGGATCTATGGAACACAGCTCTAGCTTGCAATCTGGACCTTCAAGCTCAGTTTCTACCAGGGAAGCAAAACTTCCTGGCAGACAGTCTGAGCAGAAACCTTCGGACCCACATGAGTGGATGCTGGACACCAAATATTCAAGATGATAACAGCAGTCTGGGGATGTCCTCACATAGACCTCTTTGCATCCCACCTCAATCATCAACTACAGATTTTTGCACCAGGACTTTCCACGAACAAGCTTGGAAAGTGGATGCACTATCATTCAGTTGGAGAAACCTCTGGATATCCCTTTTCCCCCTCTCCTCTTCTTCCACGGGTATTATTAAAGATCAACAGGACAAGCCCAAGATGATAATCTTGCTGGCCCCAAATTGGCCTCGACAGTTTTGGTCCCCAACTCTGAAAAACCTTTGTCTGGAGCCCCTTGGTTTTACCACAGTCTCGAACCTTCTGTACCAGCACCAGGGTCAGGTTCTACACCCCCATGTCAGAACTCTCAGCCTGGCGGCCTGGTTAATCCAGGGTCTTTGATTCATTCTCTCCTACCCAAGCAGGTTATGGATGTCATTTTAGAAGCCAGACGTCCTAGCACTAGAAAATCTTATGCAGGAAAATGGAAAAGATTTTGTTCCTGGATGCAGGCTCAGGATTCTGATCCTCTTCTTCCTAACATTCCTTTGATTTTACTTTCTGAAGACCTCTTACATAAGGGTCTCTCTTTTTTCCATTAAGATACATGCCTCTGCTATTTCTGCTCATTATAATACAGACCCCCCAATCTTTTCCCACCAGCTCATGAGACAGTTTCTCAGAGGAGCTAAGAACTTAAGGCCCCTAGATCTCCTCCCAGTCCTGCTTGGGATCTCAACTATGTTTTGGAAAACTCACCTTACCTCCTTTTGAGCCTGCTGCCCTTCTGACATCAAGTTTTTATCTTGGAAGACAGCATCCTGTTACCTCTGACCTCTGCCAGGAGAGTTTCAGAGTTACAAGCTCTTATGGCTGTGGAACCTTATATTATTTTCATCAAGACAGGGTGTCTTTAAGGACTAATCCTACTTTCATGCCTAAGGTGGTTTCCAAAGTGGCTTTAAATCAAACTATTCACTTGCCAACTTTTTTTTCCCACTCCTCAAAATAAAGGGGAAAGGATCTTACATTCCTTGTATGTACACAGACAACTACGTTTTTACCTGGACAGAACCAAGGACATCAGAAAATCAGAGCAATTGTTTGTTTCTTATGCTTCAAGTTCCCAAGGTAAAGCCATTTCAAAACAGACCATTTCTAAATGGATTGCTCATGGAATCAGATTTTGTTATTCACACCATGGAAAGCAAATCCCAGGAGTATAAGGACTCATTCCACCAGAGCTGCTGCCACTTCGCTGCCTTCCTCAGGAGTTCCTACCAAAGACATTTTGGAAGCTGCAACTTGGAGTTCAGTGCATACTTTTCAAAGCACTACAATCTACCTCTCTACTCTAAGTCTAGGGCAGGCTTTGCTTCTGCAGTCTTGCAGGGCCTTTTAGCTGCCTTCTTCTTTATGACCACCTCCCTTTCATTCTGCTTTGGGATTCTACCCTACAGTCATGACTGCAACAGTGAAACACGATGAACATAGTACAGTTGTGTACACTTACCATAAATGTAGATGTTAGAGTGTCTTCACTGTTGCAGTCTGTCCCTCCCTCCTGTCCCTCTTATTTTTCTTTTGTGTGGTTCCTTTTTTCACCATTTTTCTGAGGTGTATTTGCAAAGGTATGGGACCTTATTCATTTTGGGACTCCTGACATCTGGGGCAAGAAAAACTGGAGAACATGGCGTCGGCTGTCAGCTTTGTACTCCTGGAGCTCTGATGTCAGGGAGCATGGCTGAACAGCCGACGCCGGACCCAGACTTTGGGATTCTGGCTGACCGAGGACTGCCTGCCGGCAGGGGAGAACCCTACAGTCATGACTGCAACAGTGAAGACACTCGAACATCTACATTTATGGTAAGTGTACACAACTGTACTATGTCTCTCACTTCGTACACTGACCTTGATGAGTCTGAAGGGTCCCCACTGTCATCCTCTGATATTTCATTTGCAGATATTCTAGAGATCTTGAAGCAGAGAGGCAGCTGACAGGCCACCACCCCTTCTGATGAGGAGTCAGTGTACATGAAGGCTTTTGGATCTCAACCTTCAGCCTCCTGGGTGTCTTCACCTTTCGATGAGTTAATGGACCTGGCTAGTCTAAAGATGTGGGAGTCACCTGAACCAGTCCCTCTGAGGCCAAACAAGTTCTTGTCCGCTCCTTCATGGAAAGGATTTCTTCACTAAGGGGGTACCTGTAGATGCTAATGGTGGTGGCAGCAGCCACCAAGAAGGAAGTTTCAGAAATATCCACATCTGTTCATTCTCCGAATAAAGACTCTCGAATGACGGATAGATACGGGAAGCATTTGTTTTCGTCAGTGACATTTTCACTCTGATCGCTGAACCACCCATCTCACTTTACAAGGCTACAAAGAGATCTCCTGAAAGAGCTAGGAGATACTCTGCAAGGTACATTAGCTGTGGGGGTGCATGAGAAGGTTTCCTCCCAGCTGTCCACCTTAAATTCCATTGTCAACTCCTCCACGAGGCTATCGTATGCAGCAGATGGAACGAGCAGGGCAGGTGGTTCAGGAGTTTCCCTTAGGAGATGCTCCTGGATTCGCCAGTGCAATTTTGCGAAGCCATTTAAGTCTACTTTTGCTAATGCCCCTCTTGATGGTTCCTCACTCTTTGCACCCAAAGTAAAAGACACACTCACCCAATGCAAGCAGGAAGGAAAAACTCTCTGCCATTGGAGTATGTTTTTCCGTACCTTCAAGACCTTATCCTAAAGGTCAGAAGAGTGGGAAAATGTGGTTCAGAAGATCCCAGAGATTATTCCAGGACGCACGGGGTGATTCCTTCCCTAGGGGCAGAGGGGGAGGCAATAACTGTAGATGCCGCCCCAGATGCAGAGGGGTCCTGCAGAACCAGGGTGACCGTGATTTTCAAGGGATTTCCTTATCAGCCTGAAAGGAGGAGGCCCGACTACTCTACTTGGGGGCAGTCGTATTTATCTGCTGTACCCAGAAGCCTGGTAAACTATCACAAGAGACAAATGGGTACTAAAAATAATATCCAGAGGATACTCTATTCCATTTTCCAATCCTGTTTCACACACCAGAACAATCCCAGATGTTCCACCCAATCTAAGGGAGCAAGCAACTATAGACCTTCATAAGTTGCTGCCCAAAAGAGTCATCCAAGAAGTCCTCGCAGACCAAATAGGATTCGGAACTTACTCAAGATTATTTTTGGTGCCAAAAAGAACAGGGGACTGGAGACCCATATTAGACCTAAGCAAATTAAATGAATCTGTCAAGAAGTCAAAGTTCCGAATGGTGACACTGCAGTCTGTACTTCCCTTTTAAGGGAAAGACGATTGGATGTGCTCGAGAGACCTTCAAGATGCCTACTACCACATAAAAATGGACAGGACATCGAGAAGGTATTTAAGCTTCTGGCTGGGAGCCAGTCATTACCAGTTCCGAGCTGTGCCCTTTGGTCTCACTACAGCCACAAGAGTGTTCAAATGCATGGCAGTAGTCACAGTTCACCTGAGGCATTTAGGATTCTTAGTGTTTCCCTGTCTAGATGACTGACTCCTATCTGCCACCACCAAGCATCTACTCCAACAAGCCAGGGATATAACTTTAGATGTTTGCAATCAGTTGGGTATTACAGTCAACTTTCAAAAATCTGCTTTGTTGCCCGTTAACATATTACATTCATAGGCAGAATTAGACACTTCATTTATGAAAGCACATCTTCCAACAGAAAGAGTTGTAGCACACAGACAGCAAATACTCTACTACCCAAGACCAAACTGAAAGCAAAGATAATTTTAAGATTACTAGGAACATTAGCTTCCACAATAACCCTGGTTCCTCTTGCCAGAATGCACATGAGGATCCTAAAATTGGCTGCTGTTCTTCCAATGGTCACTTGAAAAACTTCCTATGTCTGACCTGATCAGAATAACGGAATCATGCAAGAATAACTTAAGATGGTGGATACAATCCAGTCATGTGACCATAGGGAGACCCTTTGTTCCTCAACAACCCATAGTTATGGTGACCACGGACACTTCCCAGATAGGGTGGGGGGGCATTATCTGGGAAGAACAGTCCAAGGTACATGGCAAGAACACAAGGCTCACTTGCATATAAATGTCCTGGAGATGAGAGCAGTGCTTCTTGCGTGACAAGCAGTTCACGACTCTCTCCCTCTAGGGACAGTTGTGATACATTCAGACTGTCTGTGGTTTGGTACATAAACAAGCAGGGGGAACCAGATCTTACCACCTTTGTCACAAGTCCTAAGAGTTTGGCAATGGGCAGTTTCTTCCCCAGAATGTGCATTGCTATTAGAAAGCACTGGGAAGTCCGTGATAGCAGACGAGCTGAGCAGGTCAATTTTAATGGTTCACGAGTGGGTCTGTCAATCAGAATGTAGCGGAAATGATTTTCCGAAGACTGGGTCTGCCTTGCTGCGATCTCCCATGAATGCCAAGTGCACACTTTATTCTAACTTTTTCTCCGGGGAGACACTGAGAGATGCACTTGCTTACGATTGGCTCTTGGGACTTCTTATGCCTTTCCTCCATTTCCTCTCATACCCAGAGTCATTCAGAAAGCACAGTACTTGGGAAGCAGGATAATTCTCATTACTCCTTACTGGCCTCGTCAAGTGTGGTTGCCCTTCCTTTGGCCTCATCTTTAGGAGAAGCCTTGGACTCTGGACCCAGTTCCAGACCTGCTGACACATATGTCAAGTGTGCTTCATCCTTCTCTCCACACCCTAAGATTGACAGCTTGGCTGCTCCACTTCCTAACTTAGGCTTCAGAATTTCACTCCTACAGTTAAACATATCTTAATGTCCTCTCATAAAGCTTCCACTAGAAAACTGTATTCTAGTTAAATGGTATGTTTTGTTTGGGCTCAGAACAGGAACATTGATCCTTTTTCTGCACCCATCCATTCTATTTTGGAATTTTTGGCGGAACTCTTCCAGCAAGGTTCAGCTGCAGCAACCATCGGGATGCAACTCGCTGCATTATCAAATTTCCACATTGGTGATTCTATCTCCAGCTTAAAGTCACACGGGTTGTAGAGCCTTCTTGAAAGTGCCACCTTATTAACACCTCCCTTTAAGGAATCCCCTTTCTCCTTGGGATTTAAATTTTGTTCCGTCTCACTTGATGTTATCACCTTCTGAGTCCTCATCATCTTCAGACCTCAAGTTCCTTTCCTGGAAGACCTTATTTCTGGAGGCTATAACATCTGCCAGAAGGCTATCAGAGTTGCAAGCTCTTTCTATTAAACCGCCATATTTGATTTTTCATAAGGATAGGGTATCCATCGAGCTAATCCATCATTCTTACCCAAAGTCTCTTCTCCAACTAACATAAATCAATCTATTGAGCTTCCAGTGTTCTTTCCTAATCATAGCAACAAGGCAGAATGCAAATTAACATCAACTAGAAGTGCATAGACAGCTCAGATTCTATTTGCATAGGAAGCTCAGATACTATTTGCATAGGACCAAAGATTTTTAGAAAATCTTACCCAGTTATTCATATCCTTCTCTGGTGCAAAAAAGGGTAGCTCAGTTTCTAAAACTACTCTTTCCAATTGGCTCTCAAACTGTATTACGTTCATCTATACCTCAAATAAGAGATTTACCATTCAAAGTGAAGGCTCATTCCACCAGAGCAATGGCTACGTCATCTGCTTTTCAAGTCAGAATTCCTGTGGATAATTGTGCAGCAGCTACTTGGACCACTCCTCATACTTTTATCCCGCATTACAAAGTGGATTTGGCCTCCAGGACAGGGGCCTGCTTTTGGTTCCATGTTGCTTAAAGGTGTACTCTCGTGAGCCACCCAGGGAAAAGGTGCTAGGGATGCTGTCCCATCATTGTAAGAATGAAGGCGAGATTAGGACAAGATAACATAAAGAAGTTAAGTACACACCATAATGTTCCATGTTTGTTGTCCATCTCACCGTTCATTCTTACGAACCCTCCCTCCTGCCCCCTGCCAAAGACTCCTCAGACCCAGGATGTTTTTACTACCTTCAGGAGTTCTTTGTTTCAGTTTTTCTCCTTCTATTCGGGATAGTATGTATTTGTGTGTGTGTAGTTTACATTTCATTCAGTAGTAGCAGCAAACAGGATCTGGGGAATTGCACCACTGCATTGTGTGTGTGATACCGCATTTCACCACGAGCTGTTTTGAGACTTTCAGCTATGTATTCGGCCGAGTCAGAGCAGAGAATCTGCTCCAAACCCATCATTGTAAGAATGAATGGCGAGATGGACAACAAACATGGAACGTTATGGTGAGTACTTAACTTCTTTGTTTTTAAGTTCTGGAAAATGGTTAGTTAATGGTGTTCTAAGTGTGCTTGTCTATGGTTTAAGATTTAGTATGTTGAAATTCAGCATTGTAAGCTGTCTGTGAAATGGGAGTCAGTCAAATGAAATTTAGGTCAGTTGGGTGTCTGTCAAATGGGTGTCGGCAAATGAATTTTAGGTCAAGTGAAGTAGATCCATATATAAAATGTGTGTGTGTAATACACACACACACACACACACACACACACATATATATATATATATGTGTGTGTCTAAGAATTTATATGTATGCATATATCATATATATATATATATATATATATATATATATATATATATATATATATTTATATTTATATATATATATATATATATATATATATATATATATAATGTGTGTGTATATATGGTTCCCCTTCAGAAGTCTGAAATATCAATCCTAGCATAAGACTGAAGATCAAAAATCCCTAAACCAAAATACTGAAACACACAGAATACAAATAATGATATGCCAAAAGGCAAGGGACACACAGAACACACAAAGCATAGCAGTTGTCACTAGTATGAGCAGGAGCCTGCTCCCTCATTCTCTCAAGCGGCCAAACATAGCAACGCCAAGATTGACCTTATTTCAAAGTTGATATATTTAAGTAGCAATGGGGTGTGGGGGCACAAAGCCTCATTACGGAGGGGGCCAGGAGGGCCTTGCTTATACTTGGTGGAAAGTAATATGGTTTATGTTTAAAGTCAGTATATGTATGCTGTGTGTTTTCAGTATTTTGTGTTTTGGGATTTTGAGTTTCAGGATTTTGGTCTTCAGTCTTATGAATTTCAGGATTGTGATATTTCAGTCTTCTGAAGGGGAACCGTGTATGTATACATATTTACATTGCCATATATAGAGGGAATGAGTTAGATTAACTTCGAAATACTGAAATGTCAAATTTCAGTATTTCGAGACTGTAGTGTCGAAATTCCACAAACCCGAAAACCCACAACCGCAAAAACCAAAATCACGACCATACACACGTGTGTTTATATATATATATATATATATATATATATATGTGTGTACACTAATCCAACAAAGAGCAAAGTAAATGTCCAGGTACCACAATCATGAAATAAATAGTCCACTTTATTGTAGAAATCACAGGAGCAGTCACCATAAGCGCTTTTGTCTTAGCCACAAGACTTCAGATAGTCCTTCCATGTGTAATTAATCTTTTATATAAAACACAATTGTCATTAATTAAACTTTTAAAGAAACAGTATCAAAATATCACTTCATTTCATCCTAAAAATGTTAAATAAAACATAAAATGCACTTTAATTATAAAAAGATTTGTAAAATGAAAGGAAAAATGTCATGTTCATAATGCAAAAACTTTTCCTAAAATGTTGTAGATGTTAAATACTATTTAAACATATTTTAAATTTAATAACCATAATAATAGTAAACATCCATGCCCTGCTAAAAATCACACCAAAGATGCCTTCTGTGCTAGACCGGGTTTTACAGAGATGTATCTATTCAACCAGGGGTAAATGATTTCAACTCTGCTGCTATTTCAATTCTTGTTAAGCAACATGTTCCCCACATCACCACCCCTTCGTAATTTCTAACTGTGTCTATAATGCCAAATTTATATCCAATGAAGGACCTATTAATTGAATGGAATGTTTATACAAAAGCACTAGTCTTTTTATTTTTTGACATCATAGCAATGTTCATACATCCTGTACTTAAATGCCCTCTCCGGCTTACCCACATAATATGCGGGCATCCATTACATATGGCCAAATACACCAGCATGTTTGTATTACAATTACCTTTACAAAATTTTACCCTACTACTGCTTCCATTTCCAACTGTACATAATTCTCCAAAATGTTAAACATTGTTTACAACTACCACAGGAACTGTAGCCTTCCATCATAATTCCCTTGAGGGTATACAAGACTCCAAATATTCTTT
>NW_025056320.1:0-9341 GCF_019279795.1 Protopterus annectens | reverse complement strand
GCTCAATTTGTGGCAAGCTTCCTCCAACAAGAAGTATTAAATTTTATAACAGCAGCAACACCTAATTTAATAAAGGGAGTTTAAATTCCAAGATAAAGTTCTTGTGGTCAAAATATTGGAAGAGAAAGTGCCAGAGATAGAAGACAGTCATATGATAAAAAGCTAAATCAGAGCTTGACTATAAAACTCTGTTTCTCTCTTCAAAAACTTTCATGTATACCCAGTTGATGGTATGGAATTAATGGGTATTATACACGCCTTAGCTCTGCATAAATTTAACTCAAAAAAATTTCACCAGTTTGTCCATACTGGTAAGGATCAATCTGCTGATCTTCTTCATATATGTTCTGGAGTTGCAAATGCATATACCAAACTTTGGAACTCACTTAAAGATACAACTGGCAGAAGATGGGTTATCAAAGTACAACATTGTCATGGGAATTCATATGATTTTACATATTCCCCCAAAATAACTTTCTAAATCTCAATGTTTTGTATTAATCAATATTTTTCTTATTAATGAAGCTATACATGTTATGGCTACTTGCATTGGTTAGACCCATCAAAAAGAAACATCATGGAATAATTTTTAGGCGTATTAGCAATAAGGCAGTTATAGTAGCTTTTACCTGAAATTACTTTTTGAACCAACATAATAAAAATATTAACAATCCAAAAAATATGGGAACAAGTATTTAATATGTGTATTAGCTGTAACATCTTTATATTTGAATTTAGCAAGAATTTTTTCACTTTTTAAGAGACTCTTTAACAGCAACTGTTCATTACTTTCGAATTTTATCTTAACCACTTTTTATACTCTTTGTGTTTAATTCAATGTGTTACTTGGAAGCATTTATATAAAATATTGTATATATGTTGTGTGGAGTTAGTGTTAGTTACATTAGTTGGTAATTTTTTCTTAATTTTCTGTATTGTTTTAATTTTATATGGAATATAAGAAAACAATAAAAAATATTATTTAAAAAAAAAGAAATGTAGGTCTATGATGGAGGGAGTGTTGGAAGGGTGTGTAAAAGAGAATGACAAGCAATTTTTGGGTGATTTATTCCGTAAATTACAGTAAGTTGTTTGTCCTCAGCAGATACCACAGCTGTCAGTAAGCAACTCCATTAACATTAAGGTTAATAAAATAGTAAATGAATACACTACTTTTACACAACCAAGACATTGGTATGTATAACTACAGAACTGTAACAACATTTTCCACTTTACTTGTAATTTAGTATTTATTCCTGAAGTAGTCACAGTGAAATCCAGTGGTATTTGTCTATTTCCACAGTTTTGATCCTAACTATGCCTGCTTTAATGCATTATAGGATCATAAGATCATAGGAACTTACTAGGCTAATGGCCCCAGGGTCCTTAGAAGCCTAGCCAAGTTCAACCTATGTTCCCAAGAGTGTCTGGTTCAAGCAGGCACTAGAATCTACACCTATTGCCCCTTTCCAAGAGAAGAATGAAGGTACCTAAGCTGTTAGAGAGGTTTATATCCCATTTTTTTTTCTTTTTCTTTTTTTTTTATTTATTTATTTTTTTTCTTTGTTTCTTTTTATTCCTTATCCTCCTTCCCCTCCTCCCCCCTCTACCCCCATCCCCCTTCCCCACTCTTTCCTTTTCCTTTCCCCCCCCTTTTCCCTCGTTTCTTCCCCCCTCACCCCTTCCCCTCCTTTCCCTCTTTTCCTGCTTATCCATGTAACATTTTTGCTTTGAGGTTGATCCAGCGTATAACTATCATGGTGCCACATATTTAATGAAATGTGTCTTTAAATGACTTACCTGAAAGCATTGTGCTCATCATATTATTGATGTCGCATATTTATAAGCAGATTTTATATATGTATATGTGTATTTGCTTATATATAGATTGTTCATTCATCATATATTTTTTACATATTCTTTTATATATCTTAAAAAGGTAAACAGATTAGAGCTGAATTTGATTTAATGTATTTTTAAAATGGAGTATCCCTCTCCATAGTTTTTGAAGCTATATGGTTGGTTTTAAGGTATATTTACCCTTTGAAATGCTGATTAGTTTGTCTAAATTGAATGATTTGATTGTTTTAATTGGGCGGTGTTTCTATACTTAAGAATGGGAGTTTTGCTCTATGTAATGTAACCTGAGGAAGCGCACTGGGGATATAGTCGCGTGAAAGTCGCTTTTTGTTCTCTTTTCAATAAATTCCTTGTTTATTTTATGGTGATTCGTGGTGGTTCCTTGCAGTTTTACAAGTCATTTCTGCCTGCTTTGCATCCTGTTTTGTAAGGAACCTTTGGATGGTCGTACTTGGTTTGGTGCTAATATTTCTTCTACTTATTTTTTGCCCTGGATTTGACCGACTACTGATGGAGATGCCCAACATTGAACTTGATTACAATCCGGCAGAGTACAAGCGGGTACTGAGGACTGGAATGGACTATTTCACCAACAGGATAATTCCCTTTACCCAGTTTTGACATCAGAGGTAACGATCTCCACATGTTGTTGCTCCTGAAATCACAGGAAAACCTACCACGAGTTTTATGGAGCACTCAGAACACTGGAAAATGATCTTTTGCCAAATTACAATCGGCTTATTTGCAGCAGGAGGGAACGCAATTTTTGGAGGGCTTACCTGCATTTTAAAGATTCCATCCCACAGGGCATGCTGGCTGTCCTATGCATGCCGAAAGCTCACGGAGATGCAATCACCCTGAACTTTTCGCTAGAGATGGCAGCAGCTGAATATAGACCTTGGCAGCAGTCATATCCAGCTGCTTGGTTGACTATTTCTAAGCCCATCAAGCTGAGCTGATCAATAAAGGTGGAAGGTGAGCATAAAAATATAACTATGCTGTTCAGAGTGACTTTTGTATATCCAGGCGAATAATATGCTGAGGCAGCTCACGCTTGTGTATAGCAATAAGCTCCTAACAGATTAAATTTAAAAAACTAAAACGTGATTGTCAGGATTTTTTCAAATGGGCAGCATTTTTGTGTGGCTGAGGGAGCCAATAAGCCGGCTGTTGCAGCTTAGACTGAAACAAATCACACAGATATCATCCAGTTGGTTAAGCACACACCGAGTACCCACCTCAGCCGTTTCCTAGATTTGCAGAGTAATCCCCTTCCAGGTTAATATAACATCCACTAGTGTGAATGTGGATGGGGACATTATAGTTATCTGGCTCCTCACTTCCATGCACAACCAAAAAGTTTTAAAGCATTGGAATGGTAAACAGAGCAAGACCCAAAACTGATAATTGAATATATTAGTGCTGCAACAGTTCAGAAGTATCGACACCTTTAAACTTCCCGTTACCTTACAAGAACCGAGCGTTGGTACGCTCAACAAGCAGAGGAAGAGGCAAACGAAAGTTGTCAGGGGAAACACGAGAATCCAGGAGAAAAAGGAACTAAATACTTTGTTTTTTAATTTGACCTCCAGGGAGTTCTCTGATGATGAATGTTTCATTCTCAATAGGGGACTTTCTTTCATTCCCTCTAGAGGGAGTGAGTTATCAGATACTCTCATTATGCTTCGCATGTTTACGAGAAAAATAGCACTAAAGTTATTGTATAAAGATTCAGAGGACAATGATGTTATATTTAATTCACTAGTCCTAAAAAGGAAGAGCACTTTTATACCTCAAATGCCCAGTCCAGTAGAATGCTTCCAGCGTGCATGTGAATATGATTTTTATAAATATTATAAGGAAAGGAAGCATAAGCATCTTTTATTAACTTAAATGCTTCACAAAAATGCTTAGCCCTTTGAACAATCTATGTGGGTCGGATGACAACATTGTTTTTAAACCTGCTGATAAAGGGGGGTAGTTGCAATGTGGATGCAACTTTGTAGGAGACCTAATGAATGAGATGTTGCATGATGATAAGAAAAGCTTACTGTCAAATAAGCAAATAGGAAATAGGGACCCATTATTAGAGATGTGCATGATGTCACAATATATGACGTTGACTGATGACTAGATGCATAGATAAAGATGTAACTTATGACTTTCTAACAATTGAGAAGCCCCACTGATCCCTCTCACATTAAAGGGGCTTCCACAAGATGCAGCTGGGATATATCCACCACCACTCATCACACCCATGAGTATTCTGTTTGGCAGCTCTGGGTAGCAGAAGAATGCTTCTCTGTTTGCACTGTCAAATTATGCCCCTTGGCTGCAGCCTCTGTGAGTACCCACCATTTTAAAAGACTCCTTTAGTTTGCTATTGGACCTGAAGGATACCTCATTACTAGAGAGCTTAAGACATGATACGCTGATGGTCACATTAGACATAAAGAGCTTATTCACTAGTATTACTAATAAATTTGGAATTGATGCGATTAGAAGCTGCTTAGTTGAACTTAGCAATCTGGAGAATGATGACCAGATGACAGTATGTACCCTTTTGGACATAACACTGAACAATAATATTTTTCTGTTTCAGGATAGAATATATAAGCAAACATGGGGAAAGCCATGGGCACCCCTGTGCCATATGTTATACAAACCTGGCAGTATATCAGTGGGAAAAAATGTCGGCTATGACAGATGAAAGGTTTAAAAATAATGTCATCTTGTACAGACGCTTTGTGGATGACATTCTCCTTTTCTGGAATGGTGATTATGATTCGCTACATGATTTTGTAGATTTTATGGGTTCAACTACCACCTTTTTAGAGTTCACCTATGAATGTTCAGCTCACAGAGTGGACTTCCTAGACATATGAATGTTCAGCTCACAGAGTGGACTTCCTAGACATTACCATCAGTAAGGATGATCTGAGTAATATTACAACTTCATTGTTTAGGAAGCCCTGTTGGAAGAATGGCATCCTCCATTTTGACAGTATGCACCCTAGACATATTTTTTCCAATGTGGTAAAAAATCAAATGTCTAGGATAACTAGGCTATGTAGTAAGCCAGAGGATGTTCGTCATTATATGGAGTTTCAGGAAAGATGCTTTATTGATAGGGGATATCCATCTTCTTTGGTAACAAACCAAAAGAGTAATTCCCTAGGCATATCTGAACCACTACAGAGGAAGTGGTACTCTGGTCGCTATTTTGGGAGAAATAAGGGGAGAGTCCACTTTGATATTAAATATACGAATGATATAAATTACATAAAAGATATTATTAATGATAACTGGAAGATGTTATGTATGGATAAGGCTCTATCCAAAATAGTGGGTAACAGACAAGTTTTAGGTATAGTAATTGTCAGAACCTTAAAAGACTTCTATGTAGGGAGAAAGTGAAAATTGAACCCATAGATGTTAGAATGAGATATAGACAAGGTACCTTTCCATGTAGGAAATGCTGTATTTGTAGGTATATTTCTACTGTTCAGAGATTTGAACTCATGGATATAGGCATTGTTTTTGAGCCTAAATTTTATGCCACATGTGACACGAGCAATGTCATTTACTTGGCTACATGTGATCCTTGCGGAGCCTACTACGTGGGCATGACCACACGTAGATTCAAGGACCGAATTTATAATCATGTATATGACATCAGAAAAGGAAATGTTACTAACGTGTTAGCCAGACATTGTCAACAATTTCCATCACATACTTTTAGTTTTAGGGTTCTGCAGATGTTGCACCATAATAGAAGAGAAGGTGATGTTGTAGGTGCTCTTGAATTGAGTGAATTAAAATGGATTTTAAACTTCAGGGCACATATAGAACCAGGCTTGAACTCTGCTCTCAGTATCAGACTGGCCCTTCTGGGTAGCAAATGAAGCTGTTTTAGTATAGCTATTTTACTTTTAATATTTTTAATGAAGGTACCTAAGCTGTTAGAGAGGTTTATATCCCATTTTTTTTCTTTGTTTCTTTTTATTCCTTTCCCTTCCTCCCCCCCTTTCCCCCCTCCTCTACCCCCATCCCCCTTCCCCCTCTTTCCTTTTCCTTTCCCCTTTTCCTTTGTTCCTCCCCCCCACCCCTTCCCCTCCTTTCCCTCTTTTCCTGCTTATCCATGTAACATTTTTGCTTTGAGGTTGATCCAGCGTATAACTATCATGGTGCCACATATTTAATGAAATGTGTCTTTAAATGACTTACCTGAAAGCATTGTGCTCATCATATTATTGATGTCGCATATTTATAAGCAGATTTTATGTATGTATTGTTCTATATGTGTATTTGCTTATATATAGATTGTTCATTCATCATATATTTTTATACATATCCTTTTATATATCTTAAAAAGGTAAACAGATTAGAGCTGAATTTGATTTAATGTATTTTTAAAATGGAGTATCCCTCTCCATAGTTTTTGAAGCTATATGGTTGGTTTTAAGGTATATTTACCCTTTGAAATGCTGATTAGTTTGTCTAAATTGAATGATTTGATTGTTTAATTGGGGCGGGTGTTCTATACTTAAGAATGGGAGTTTGCTCTATGTAATGTAACCTGAGGAAGCACACTGGGATAGTGCGTGAAAGCGCTTGTTCTCTTTTCAATAAATTCCTTGTTTATTTTATGGTGATTCGTGGTGGTTCCTTGCAGTTTTACAAGTCAAAAACATTAACAATCCAAAAATATGGGAACAAGTATTTAATATTGTATTAGCGTAACATCTTATATTTGAATTTAGCAAGAATTTTTTCACTTTTAAGAGACTCTGTAACAGCAACTGTTCATTACTCGAATTGATCTTAACCACTTTTATACTCTTTGTGTTTAATTCAATGTGTTACTTGGAAGCATTTATATAAATATTGTATATATGTTGTGGAGTTAGTGTTAGTTACATTAGTTGGTAATTTTTTCTTAATTTTCTGTATTGTTTTAATTTTATATGGAATATAAGAAAACAATAAAAGTTATTATTTAAAAAAAAAGAAATGTAGGTCTATGATGGAGGGAGTGTTGGAAGGGTGTGTAAAAGAGAATGACAAGCAATTTTTGGGTGATTTATTCCGTAAATTACAGTAAGTTGTTTGTCCTCAGCAGATACCACAGCTGTCAGTAAGCAACTCCATTAACATTAAGGTTAATAAAATAGTAAATGAATACACTACTTTTACACAACCAAGACATTGGTATGTATAACTACAGAACTGTAACAAAATTTTCCACTTTACTTGTAATTTAGTATTTATTCTTGAAGTAGTCACAGTGAAATCCAGTGGTATTTGTCTATTTCCACAGTTTTGATCCTATCTATGCCTGCTTTAATGCATTATAGGATCATAAGATCATAGGAACTTACTAGGCTAATGGCCCCAGGGTCCTTAGAAGCCTAGCCAAGTTCAACCTATGTTCCCAAGGGTGTCTGGTCCAAGCAGGCACTCGAATCTACACCTATTGCCCCTTTCCAAGAGGGACACAGATGGAACCCCCAGGGTGAATTTCCAGTTACCCAACCAATTGTTCAAATTATGCTTATATAGGGCCAGCAAGGGGCTTTGTTTAACCTGAAAAGGAAGCTTGTTCCAAAGGTGCGGCAACCTCTGTGAGACAAATCTGTTTCTCTAGCAAGTTCTGTTGATGTCACATACCAGGTTATGGTTCTTTGAGTGAGTGATCCATGTGCCATTTGACTTGTGAATGTGCAGCATTTCCATTAAAACTTTGTCAAAGAATTCTGTATATGCAAGGCACAGGTCATCTCTGAGCAGCCCAGGCTATGACACACAGAGTAAAGTGGCAAATGACTTCAGTCTGTCCCGTATAAGACAGATCTTGAAGACGCTGAATTTTCTTTGTAAGGAACCTTTGTGGTTTCTCCAATTGGTGCAGTGTTTGGAAAAGAACATATCAAAGGGAGCATTGTACTTTATTATGGCCCAATGAGGGAAGTGTACAGGGGTTATAACCTCTTTTTTTCTGTAGGCAGTGCCCTTACTTATTGGATGAGCAATATAAAATGCCCTTCCTACCACTATGAAGACATGGTGATTGAATTTAAGGTTGTTGATATGTCTATCTAGATCTATCACCACTGACTGCATGCTTAGGCTACTACTATTGATGTAGTAGTCTTCATGAACATAACCCTTGATGAAGGAGATGATAATGCATTTTTGTGCATTAGGTTTAAAACTATGACTTTAGCACCAGTCATCAGTCTGCATATCACCTTCTTGCAGGATGTTGACATTGCTAGGGATTTCAATTATCGCTCCCAGTTTGCAGTCATCGACAAACTTTGTCAGCCCCAGTCCTTTAGTTTTAGCCTGTGCTTCAGAGAAGTAGATTCCAAACAGTAAGGGTCCCAGAACAGATCCTTGTGAAACACTACAGGTTACAGGTCTGCTATAGGAGGTGGAGTCCCCTATTTTGACCGTATGAGTTTTATCAGTGAGACAGTGTGCAACCCACCTGCAACCCACCTGACAATATATGGGTTGATATACAGCTGGGTGAGTTTATCAATGATGCCTGAGAGGGGGGTGGTATCAAAGACCTTGGGCCGGATTCACGGCTGGCTTGCAACGTAAGTCCAAGAGTAGAGAGTAAGACTCCATGCAGCCACATCATGTCCGGACGACGTGATCCAGGAACAGCCTGTAGGGGCATGTAAGAGAGCTCCTAAAATGGATCTTACATGGACAGGGCAAGGATATGCAAATTACCTCAATTGCAGGTGAAAGGCATGCAAATGAGGTAGGTTTCCGATTCAGGAAACCCGCATCTCGTCTGAGTAAGAGCAGTGTTATTTGCAGAAATGTACTCAGTTGACAACTGAGCACCGCTCTGCACAAATAGCAAAAATGGAGCCGTGACAGCTCCAAATAACCACGTAGACGCCAGTGCAGGAAGCATGCCAATGGCCAAATATTAATGGCCATTGGAAATGTTTCCTGATGCAATATAAAAATAAAAAATTTTTTTTTCACCAATTTCCGATGTTTAAGTGTATGCGAAGCGCCATGCAAATAAGGCTGCACTCCAAAACCCAGAATACTAAAATGAAACCCACAAATGTGGATTTTATAGAAATTCGTTAATGTACAATGCAAAAGGGAATGGCAGGCTGAAGACAACATGGCCAACCGAAAGTATGTTGCTAAGGGAGGAAGCTCAGTCTAAGACATGTAAACCAAGCATTAGTAGGGCAATCCTATGTAAAATGAGCGTTAGGATAGTGAATTACAAGTTTACATAGCAGGTAAAATGGAGGAGCAGTCCAGTGGAGTGTAGGAGCAGGATATGGGGAGTAACAGAGCAGAAGATAGGTGATTACCGGCAGAGGCGGGTATTTATGAAAGAAGTGAAGCTCATTGAGCAGGAGTGAGTATGTGTCCGCTGTCATTTATACAAAGTTTACATAAAAGGGAAATGAGGTGTATGCTGGTACAGTTTCTTG
>NW_025056319.1:0-7367 GCF_019279795.1 Protopterus annectens | reverse complement strand
AACTCTGAAAACTATTAAAAAAGGTAAAAATTTTTTTGGACAGTTGAAAAAAAGGGTATGGAAATATCTGCAGGACTATTACTGGGTAAGTACAGAAACACAACTAGGATGTGAGATAAGGATATCCCTCCCAGTCATATTCATGCTGACAGCATGTGTGTTTACTCCCAACAATAGGTGATGGTGGTTATTCACTCAAGCCATGGCTAATGACTCCATACCATGAACCATCAAACCCTGCAGAGGAGGCCTACAACAGAGCAACAACTGGAAGCAACATAAAGCATGTGTTCAGTATACAGAAAGCTAGGTTCAGATGTCTGGACTCATCTGGGGTACACTGCAATACTCACCTGAGAAGGTAGCACAGATGATAACAGTGTGCAAAATTCTAACAACATGCTAATTAGAGCACATGGTGGTCTTCCAGCTGCAAGTATGGTAAACTACCCGAAGAACCCTGACATCTGATGATGACATCCCACAGGTATCAGAGGAGAAGCATGATGTAGATGGTAGCAGATACAGGTGTAGGCAATAGAAGGTGCAACTGCAAGTGCAGGCCCAGGCAACATGGTAGCGTCTGACCCACAACATTAAGTCATGACAAGCCACACATACAGAAATACACAGATTAAATATTGATGTTCAGGTGTTGCCCTACCACAGCAGCACTAATTGCATCTAATGGCAATTACCCAGTAGATGCACACATGGAGCATCAGACAAAACAACATAATCATAACATGTAAAATTTTAAACATATACAAATCTGTCACAACTTTTCGACTACTGTTTGTGCCTATATTATTGTTTTATTACCTTATTTTCCTGTTTTTGTGAGCTTATATTGTTGATTGCACTTGTGGGCTAAAGTATTGCTTAAAAGTAACAAACAGGCTAATACACTCAAGTGTACCAGCCTTTGATAGCAATCTAGTCGAAAACAAAGCATTTACTGCATTTTTTCTGTCTGTTTGTAAAAAAAAACAAAAAAAACAAAAAATATTTCTCCTTTCCTAAACTTTCCTAGCTAGTTGTTCCAATGATCAGATTTTGCTGATCCCTGGGCTTTGTATTTGGTTTCTGTGTTCCTCCATTTTCTTGTGTGGCCAGAGGTAGTTTCTTTACTCACCAGTGGGAGTGGGGAGTACTGAGCTGCTTGTTTGTCCTCAGAGGAGTGGTTAGAAGCAGCAACTAGTAATTTGTCGGCCATTTTGGGTCATTTCCTGTTTTTTCCAGCCCCCTGCTATAAAGCACGCTTTGGCAGGCTTTTCTGGCATTAGAGAACTAGGCATAGCTCCTCGTGGTCCCCTGCAGAGTTCCTAAGCCAGCAGAGAGCAGAAAAAGCAACTTTCTTGATCATAAGTATTTTTAAGCTTTTAGTTTGCATTTTTCGAGCTTTTGAGCCTTTCGACTACTGTTTGTGCCTATATTACTCTTTTATTACCTTATTTTCCTGTTTTGTGAGCTTATATTGTTGATTGCACTTGTGGGCTAAAGTATTGCTTAAAAAAACAGGCTAATACACTCAAGTGTACCAGCCTTTGATAGCAATTTAGTCGAAAACAAAGCTTTTACTGCATTTTTCTGTTTGTTTTTAAAAAACAAAAAAAAAAAATATTTCTCCTTTCCTAAACTTTCCTAGCTAGTTGTTCCAATGATCAGATTTTGCTGATACCTGGGCTTTGTATTTGGTTTCTGTGTTCCTCCATTTTCTTGTGTGGCCAGAGGTAGTTTCTTTACTCACCAGTGGGAGTGGGGAGTACTGAGCTGCTTGTTTGTCCTCAGAGAAGTGGTTAGAAGCAGCAACTAGTAATTTGTCGGCCATTTTGGGTCATTTCCTGTTTTTTCCAGCCCCCTGCTATAAAGCAGCTTAGCCTTTAGCAGAAACTGCTACCGTTGCACACTAGGGCAGCGCCGGTTAATCAGATTTAAACAATTAGGGCTACCTAAAGTCCACTCTTCAAATTTTCCCTTAAAACTACCTTCCTCAAAGTATACTACTGTCCTATTTAGTGTATCCTACAACTATAAATTATCTCTACTTGACTCCCAAGTAGACTATTCTCTATCTGTATAGCGAAGCACTTGCTCCTACAGTACTTATCACCTCGATACAGCACTGTTGTTATAGAAAGTACCCCAAAAAGCAAACCCCATTTCTCGGTCACCCACATCCCCAGAACCTTTTCTTAAGTTTTTTGTCTATTCCTTCTAGCATGTCGGGGGATCAGTTGCTAATGTCCTGTCCTGCTCAGCTGGTGAACCTGGGAATATTGAGGCAATGTTACAATTGCCTCATGTACGAAAACCCCTCTCCTCCTCCCACAAAACACAAATACATGCGAGAGATGCAACTATACGGCCAAACTGGAGGCTGAGCTCTCTCAACATAGGACTGGCATGACCAGACAGGAGAGAAGGTAACCACACACACTATAGACCCAGTCTCACATAATACCATCACAACCTCAAATCATACACATAAACACACAAAGACATACTGAGGCTCTGATCAAAATCTACCAAAACAGCAGAGGCCACCAAAGCAGACACCCAAACAACTACCACCTCAGAACACAACACCTGCAACACATAGACCACACAGTCAGAGTGTCAAGCAGTCACAGCCCTTAAGGCCAAACACAATGCCAGACACACTAGTCATTGGTGACTCCATAGTCAGACACACTGACGTCCCGCTCACCAGACTGAGTAAGGAGAAGGTCACAGTAAGCTGTCTGTCGGGTGCTAGAATCCGCCACAAAAGGCTTGCACTCAGGTCTCTCAACAGCAGGTACAAGTACGACTCAATCATTGTCCACGCTGGTGTTAACGACCTGAGACATACCTCCTTGGACTACATGAAAAGAGACATAGAGGAGCTCTCTGATTATGTAGCCCAAGCAGGTATGACCCTGACCTTGAGCAGTATCCTACCTTCACCAAGAATGATGCCACAATACAGAGATAAGATGATCAGCTTTAACAATTGGCTTAAACTCTGGTGTCATTCAAAGGGGATCCAATGTCTGTCTGCCTGGGATGACATGCTGGACAAGCCACGCTGCTTCGCAAGGGCGGCTTGCCCCTTGTCACCCTGGGTTTCCCGGATTTTGGCAAAGGCTCTTGCCACCCCATAGTGCCTTTTTAGGCAAGGCTCAAATTCTAAACCTACCACCCTAGAACAAAACAAAGAAAAAACTAAGGGTAATGCTGCTCAATGCCAGAAGTCTCAACCTCAAGATGCATGCACTCGAGGCCCTTCTCAGTATGGAGAACATCGATGTCTGTGCTGTGACAGAAACCTGGTTCAAGGCTCCTGAGAGCACCCCAGCACTATCAGGTTTTACCTCATATCATGCGTTCAGCGCCCAAAACCTGGACTCTACCAAGAAAGGAGGAGGGGGATCCATATTCATCAAGGACACCCACACCTCAAGATTGGTGGCATCGTACGATGCATCGGAAACCATCCAGGTGCAATTAACCATAGGCAAGACTGCTCTGCAATTTGTAGCATGTTACAGGCCACCCTCGCAAACTCAGGAACCTCATATGGCCTTCCTGAAAACACTGGGGGGGATAAATGTATCTCCAAACACCATCATACTAGGTGACTTCAACTACCCTAATATAGACTGGGAACACTACTCAAGCCCAAACACTCTAGCCCAAAAGTTCCTGGAATTCATAAACTCAAATGCCATGGAACAACTAGTCACCATCCCCACAAGAGGAGAAAACATACTTGATCTCATCATCACGAACATGGGAGCACAATGTTCAATGCTGGAAGTATACCCCTCACTGGTGAGATCTGATCACAAACTAATCTCGCTGGAGGTCCTCACCCCGCCCCCACCCGAAATGAAAAAGACCACAGTAAAGAACTTCTCGAAGCCGACTTCCCACTTCTCAAGACTAGTGTGGTCTCCTTTAAGGCCCTGAGCTGGCGGTTAACATTACTCAAACTGCTGAATCACTTACAATGCCTTCTACCAGCACCTGCAGAGCTGCATGGATCAAGAGCATCCCAAACAAAACAAAGACTCTTTGTACACCAAAGGTAAGCGTCCAGTCTGGTGGACCCCAATATAAACAAACTCTACAACAAGGAGAAAGCTACTACAAGATAGAGTAAAATCCTTAAAGGTAGATGCCATGCCAGTGCTAGTAAAACTAAGAGCTCTCATAAAATCATCAAAGCTAATTTTGAAAACAAATAGCTAAGGACTCTAGAAGACAACCATAAGGCATTCTTTAGCAATTAATGTCAAGAACTAAGGAGGAAACTCCAGATATACTCAGAATTAGTTCAAAATGATGTGAAGATTACTGATCCTACAGACATTGCCAACATACTGGCTGACAGGTTCAGTGCAAACTTCTCCCCAAAGGAGAGATATCTATACCAAATGATTGTAGCCCCCCAAACATCTCTAACGCCCAGGTGAGAACTGTTCTCTCCAAGGCAAAGAACACAGCATCCATGGGACCTGATGGTGTCCCCGGCTGTGTGCTCCATGAACTCAACGAGGAATTAAACCCACAGTTAGGACAGCTGTTTAATCTTAGTCTCACCTCCGGATACGTACCCAGAGAGTGGCGCGACTGTGGTCCCACTCCACAAAGGCGGTGCCTCCACCGACCCTGGAAATTACCGTCCCATTAGCTTGACAAGCCTTATCTGCAAAGCCATGGAGAGGATCATAATGGATCTCATAAATAAAGACATAGGGAACTTCAAGACTTTGGATCCAACCCAGTTTGGCTTTGTCAAAGGCAGATCATGCCTTCTAAACTTGGTTGACTTTTTTGAAACAAGTCACCAAGGCCATTGATGAGGGGAAAAGGGAGTCCATACAGCCTACCTAGACCTGGCGAAGGCTTTTTATACAATACCTCACTCGGGTATCATTGAAAAACTCATCAACTTAAATGTAAACCCATACATTACAAGATGGGTTGCAAACTGGCTGAGTGACAGAACCCACAGGGTCAGAGTTGCTGGCGCCATGTCAGACTCAAAGCCTGTCACAAGTGGTGTCCCACAGGGCTCAGTCCTGGGCCCACTCTTGTTTGGCATCTACTTTTCTGAAGTACAAGCAAACACAGGAGGGTTATGGCTGACAAAGTTTGCAGGTGACTGCAAACTGGGCCTCGTAGTTGAAAACACATCCGACACAGATATCCTTCAGAAGGGTCTCACAGAAACGGATAACTGGTGCCAGAGCCATGGCCTAAAGTTAAATGCCAAGAAATGCATAGTCATACCCTTCGGGAAAATAAGGTTACCCCTAGCTACCATATAGGTGGCAATCCCCTGAACACAGAAGAAGTTATTAGGGACCTGGGAACCCAGGTTGACAGTAGCCTTTCATTCGACACTCATATTGCTAAAGTAGTTAGGAAGACCTTCTACATTGCCCACCTTATCATGAAGGGATTCACATCTAGATCAAGGGAAGTCATAGTCTCCCTATACTCATCAGACCAATGGTACAATGCCCCATTCGGAATGTATCTGACCTGACACTTGCAGCAGCTGGAGAGGCCACAAAAGTTCCTCACCAAAAGGATAAAGGGTCTCAAAAATCTGTCTTATGCTGCCCGACTGAAAGAACTCCAGTTATATTCAGTTGCTTACCGCTTGCTCAGAGGTGACCTATGCCTGACATACAAGGCCATGTCAAACCCAGATTTGATGAACATGCTTCATCTCAAAAAATCTAGATCCCTCAGAGCCACAAGGGTGGGAGACTTAAACCTCGACACGGTTATTAATAGGACGTGCTGGAGGGATAGATTCATCACCCAAAGACTCCCTATGCTGTGGAACAAATCCCGGTTTATGTGAGGCAGAGCACCTCGCTGGCCTTGTTCAAGAGGAATCTTGACCAATGGATGGGAGATCGCAGATACACCCCAGGGGTTACCTCAGTGTCACTGCTCGACAGAGGCACAGCAAAATAATGGGCATAGTTTCTCCAAACTAAAGGGGTGGCGTAAGCCACAAAACTATGGGCTAGGCTTATAAATGCCCTCGGGCAGATAGCCTAGTATGAACCTATGAACCTATGAACAACTAGGATCATCAACTCAGGGCACAACTAATGCAGGTATGCTTACAGAGTCGTATTCCTGTATCTGCATATGGCACAGAATAAGGGACATAAATCAGTGCAACACATTCCTATCTGTCCACTATAAAAAAACTGCAAAGAGGTAAACAACTCAGGTCATAATGCAGAACTGTTGTTAATATCACAATCTAAATATATCACTGCAAAGTATGGATAAAGAAATGTAATATGGGGCGTGGCCAAGATAATGAACTGGTAGAAGCACATTCTCTTAGCTTTCTTACCTCAATACTATTTCTGACAGGAATTTTAATAAATAAGTAGCACATTGAGGATTATTATACTATCAATCAACTTCTAATATTTTGGAGCATATACAGAAGAACTTTTTTATTACATGACATCAAAAATTCCTGTCAGATTAAGCAACAGAAAACAAACACCATCAGCACTTCAGAATGAGTCATTTAAAGAACTCATCACAGGACTCTTCTCTTAAGAAGAAACTATAGCCAGTTTTATCTAATATCCAGGATTTGTCACTAAAAATTGACAAGATTGACAACAGATTGGACACTTTTAAGGATAAATGTTCCCAGCAACTGGAACAACTTCAAGAAATATGCACTGAGAGAGGTTAAAACTGAAATAGTTTAAAGTAATAATTTTAAATAAAATGGGGTTAAACACTAAGGACCATATTTCATGTGTTGCATGTTGCCAAAGGACATCCTTCAGGATTCATAAGTACAAAACATTTAATTAACTGTCAATTTTGTAATTCTTTGCTTTTAAAGTAAAAATGCAATTTAATTTCTTTAAAAGCGGCAATACAAATATGTATGAATGCTCCCCAGATTGACTTGAGTAAAATACTGAAACACTGATAACTGGCAAATGTTATTAGTTGGAGTGAATTAACTGGAGTTCAGCAAGAGTAATCTGTGGTTAAACTTATTATTGTATGATTATTATATGGATATGGCTTGCTGCACTTAATGAACTTTGTGCTTTATTATCATCATATACAAAACACTGCACTGAAATTTAAGGAGTAGTTATAATAAAAATTCAAACTACATATATTGCAAAAAAAGTTATTATAGTGCATTGCAAGTACTATAAATTGTCTGTAAAATATACAAACATACTTGATTGCGCATAAAAAAAGACTGCCCAAGGATTCATTAACAGCCCCAGAGTGTGGGCCATATGGCCCATGCTGAAAAAGTCCTGTTTACTCTATGTACCCATTTGTAATTCGTAGACATATTTTGA
>NW_025056318.1:0-7809 GCF_019279795.1 Protopterus annectens | reverse complement strand
AAGGGTTTTTTCCCAAAACCCCAAAATTGCATGTGGGAAGTACAACTTAATATCCAAACTGATTTCAGTGTGTCAGAATCTGGAATGTCTAGCCAAATGCTGTATATGGTGATCACAGTAAACAATTTGGTAGATAGAATGAATGATTATCTGACAGACTAAACAGCCATAGCGTCCCTGTCCTGTCATCAAAGTGTAGTGCAGGATGATGTATCTGATCAATTCAAAATAAGTAGGATAGTGATGTGACGGTAACAGGTGTAGCTTGACAGTCAAATAAAATTTCTCTATTTCAAAACATCAAATTTCAACTTGTACCTTGTAAAATGGCTATAAATGTAAATCATCGTAAATATAAGGAATGCAAATACTTTCTATCTCCTACCAACCCTATAATTCCATATAACAAATACCCACTTAAATAATGGTATGTGAATATTTCATTAATCATGGACATTTGTCCGCTTTCAAAATATATGCATGTCTGTTCGTGGCATGTGCCCTGTTCATACCTGCAAATCTGATACCTGTTGCCATTAATCAACCCTCTGCATGTTGTTTGACTGTGTATTTCTGTTCAAATAATGCATGTATGTATTGATATGCCCCCTTGTTCAATGGTGTTAATATCTGGGTGTTTGTTTGATGGGAATAATGCATACTCGTTACAACTAATCTGAATGGAATACAATGCCACTAACCCAAAACTAACATAACTACTCACAACCTAGAATCGCTTTGGGAAGGTAGGTCCCAAAGGACCCACCCCTCCTAATCAGCTGGTGACGCACCTGCACCAGTGCCTGCTCGGACTCCTCCGGGTGGCTCTGTGCCACCTTCGGGTGGAAGCGCTTGCAGGATGGGCCCGCCCCCTCTGCAAGTAAAATGAGGGGTTCATTCACTCATCCTCCGGCAAAGGTCCGGCCCAGGCATCCAAGACGTTCTTGGGCCCCTACGCCAGCTCGGGAGGCTCGGGTGGTGGTACAGCTTAACGGCCCCGGCTCGCTGCCCTTCCCCTGCCTCTCTGGCCATTGAAGCCCAGCACAGCCTGGGCTCTGCCAGAAGGAAGAGGGCAACTGCCGCATGGGTGGGGATATCAGTTCCACTGTTGCCATCTGTGGGCTCCATGCATCTCGGGAAATCCCAACCTCCGCCCCGCCAATTGTGTATCCCCACGGTGTCATATTAATCGCCTCTGTATATGCCTTTGTCTTGTCTTGTCTGTTAACCTACCCAACCTACCTCCTCCCAGCTATACCGACTTCCTCTCACCTTGGACATACCACTTCACCTGAAAAGCGGCACCTGTACCCACAAAAAAATTACTTCCATACATAGCTATTGTCCATGTCGCAATACCACATGTGTCTGCCGTTTGACATTGAAACAGTTAATTACAATTGGCCTCTACATAACAACTAGCTACGATGTTGTCCTGACACCTCTCTCAGGTGGTGAAAGTGTTTCATAATGTCTCACCAAAATACATGGAAATGCACACAGCTGTTGCTGCCAAAGACATGCTGGGCATCTATGGGCCTTACCTACATCCCTCCTGCCAAATCCCCACGCTTTGTTTCCCTACTGTCTTACCCCTCTTGTGACCCTTTTTCTCACCACTCTTCCTCTGTCACCCCTTTTCTTTCTCTTTTCAAAGAAATTAGCGCTGGTGTGGCGCTTGTGAAATAGCTGAGCTCACCGCCAGTAGCGCATGCGCGAGCTCCGCACAAGCAAACGGTAGCTTTTGACCTGGTTTAGTAGCTTAAAAGTGCCTCTTTATGGCACTTTTGATTAACAGGTGCTGTACTCAGTTTGAAAAGTTTCTAAGAAAAAATAAATTCCCACCGTCAGTCTCAACCCAGGACCTTGGTGTAACATTAGTCTGTATGGACCTTACCACTAAGCCATGCCTGCTTTTACAAGAATGCACTGCTAAAATAAATATAACATGTAATAGTAGGAATCAGTATAAAGGCAATATAGGAGATGTACTATCTAAAAGCATGTCAGGGTAGAGTTTTAATGGCCAAATTACTGATTCTATACTAGTTCAGTGTGAACAGAAACAGCCCTGCTACCTGTTAGCTTGTACATAATAATGTAAGGTAATGTACATATGTGAAGGTATGTATATCTACACATACATATATATAAATATATATTAATACATATGAAATATAGTCGTAGGTCTCCAGTAGCCATATACACACTCACTACAGGAAACAACAGAACATAATCTGCAGCAACCTGAATCTGCAACACAGCCTGACCCCCTGTGTGACCTACTTACCTTCTAACTAAGCTTAAAGGTGGCTCCTCAGCACTTTGGATTGACAAGTCCTGTACTCAGTTTGAAAGTTTGCAGTAAAAATTCCCACTGTCAGTCTCAACCCAGGACCTTGGTGTAACATTAGTCTGTATGACAATACTCACCTGCTTGCTTTCATGCCTGCTTTGCAAAACAACACAGTGCTAAAATAATAAATATAAATATGTAATAGTAGGAATCCAGTATAAAGGCAATATAGGAGATGTACTATCCAAAGCATGTCAGGTAGAGTTTTAATGGCCAAATTACTGATTCCTATACCTAAGTTCAGTGTGAATAACAGAAACAGCCCTGCTACCTGTTAGCTTGTACATAATAATGTAAGGTAATGTACATATGAAGGTATATATCTACACATACATATATATAAATATATATTAATACATATGAAATAGTAGTTGTGGTCCTTAGTAGCCATACACACTCACCACAGGAAACAGTGAAGATATATGTAGCAACCAGAATTCGCAAATACAGCTTTCTGGCTACTGTGAGACCTACTAAGCCCTTTTTAGAATCCGTTTAAAGGTGCTCTCCAGCATTCTTTGATTGATAGGCCCTATACTCAACTCAGCAGAAATATGGAAAGAAGGCCAGGCCTCTACCACAAGAACCCAAACTCAAACCACCAACCCTAATAGTAGGAATGAAGATAAGGCAATATAGTATGTCTACTACCCAAAGCATGTCATGCAGGACTTCTTATAGTCCCAATTACTGCCCCTATACTAGTGTAGTGTTAACAGAAACAGCCCTGCTAATTGCTAGCTTTAAAATCTACTAATGTCAACTAATGTACATATATGAAAGTATGTATATGTATTAATAGATATATATATATATATATATATATATATATATATATATATATATATATATATATATATATATTTATATAGCAATACATATGACATATAGTTGTAGGTGTCAGTATGCATACACACTCACTATAGGAACAGGCAAGATAAATGCAGCAACCCTTGAATCTACAACACAGCATGAAGCATGGTAGATGTGTACCTAACCTTCACTCACAAAACACTGTCGGCATACCAGCATGGTCCACGCCCTACAATCTGAAAAGGGCAACGCTTCATCTCACATACCCTTTATAGCAGCAAGTCCTGAAATCACAGTGAGACATGCAATCAGTACACACCCAGCTGCATGCAATTAGCAAATGCTGCCTTACATAATTGGTGCAGAGGCTACCAGCATGGACCTATGCAGATACCTACAGCAATTGAGTACCCACATTCACACTCATGCAATACATTCATTGCACAAAATCGACAGAGAAAGAGAGAGAGAGACAGAGAGAGAACAAAACAGAAATAAAGACAGCCAGCAGCAAACCAGCAGCAGCAGCAGCAGCAGCAGCAGCAAATCCCAGCAGCACCAGTGACACCAACCAGGCTGCCACAAACATGGTAATGCAAAAGTAGGTTAATCCTGTGTATACTCAGACACCTCCAAATGTATCATAGTTCACTATCTATATAGGTATGTCCATGAGATAGGTTGTGTGTACATAGTCATGAAATATAAAACATATGTAATTATTGTTGTACATGTGGGGTCATAACTAACACTTCCATAGCTTAGAACACAAGGCCAGTTGTGCATATGATGCAGTAGTTCCCAGGGTCATAGAGGTTCTCCCATTGGTGTGTGGGACCCACTGTGTATGTATACCACCAGGGTACATATCCTGTATTAGGGATTAATATCAGTCTGTCAGTGTGGTGCTGCGTCTCCAGGGGTGAATGTAGCACACATCCAGGGATACCCATTTCAGTAAAGGATGATAAGGTGTTCTGCAATGATGAGGGTGGCTCTCACCTGGCCATGTGAGAGAGGATAGGGAGGTTACAGTCATCTGGGATAACTAATAACACGTGTGTAGGACAATGGGGGGGGGGTACCTGCACCTAAACTGTCTGCAACAATGTTGGCAATATCTGTGCATTTGGTGAATGTGAAGCATCTTAACACTGCAGACAACAGATGCCTTCCCGTCATGTGAATCTGCCCTGTGCTGCAGTAGCCTCCTACTATTGTTATACAATATGCCTGTATCTGTAGTCCACTGGACAGGATTAATAAGTGGTGTGCAGTTGTTCTGGGTTAGATAACTGTGTGCACAGTACATGCAGTATGTGGGATGTCTGTGGTAAGCATATGCAAAGGTGCTGGCGGTGTGTGTTGTGGCTTCCACTGGCCCAGTGGGCTGCATGGATAGCATCACTGTCATAACTACTGAATAACTGTGTAATAACATGCATACATAGCAAGGTAGTGTACTGTGCTTGTGGTGTTGTTCAGATATGTATATCCAGGCTGAGTAATGTGTGTCCACATCACAGGGTTGGATGGCAGCACACATCCAGTATGTATGGATGAACACCCAGAATGTGTCAGACGTGTCACCTGTGCAGAAGTATCTGGCCATTACCTGTGCATCCCCCACAACACACACATGCAACATATGGCAGATGTACTATAGCAGTACACACATGTTCATAGGTTCATACTAGGCTATCTGCCCGAGGGCATTTACAAGCCTAGCCCATCGTTTTGTGGCTTACGCCACCCCTTTAGTATGGGGAACCATACCCATTATTTTGCTGTGCCTCTGTCAAGCAGTGACACGGAGGTAATCCCTGGGGTATATCTGCGATCTCCCATCCATTGGTCAAGATTTCTCTTGAACAAGGCCAGCGAGGTGCTCTGCCTCACATATACCGTGATTTTGTTCCACAGCATAGGGAGTCTTTGGGTGATGAATGTATCCCTCCAGCATGTCCTATTAATAGCCGTGTCGAGGTTTAAGTCTCCCGCCCTTGTGGCTCTGATGGATCTAGGTTTTTTAGGTGAAGCATATTCATCAAATCTGGGTTTGACATGGCCTTGTATGTTGGGCAAAGGTCACCTCTGAGCAAGCGGTAAGCGACTGAATAGAACATACATGGACATGCTGGAGGGGCAAATTCCTAACTGAGAGGCTCCCTTCACTCTGTAATGAGCTTGAACAGTTGAGAATGAACAGTTCATAGGTTCATACTAGGCTATTTGCCCTAGGGCATTGGTAAGCCTAGTAGAATGTGTTTGTCTTTTGCCACCCAATCACAAGTTATGCTGCTATGCCCTTGTTCGACTTTAGTATACTTTGCCTCTGTCTAACAGCGACATAGAAGTGATACCTGGGGTACAACTATGATCTCCATCCACTCATCCAGATTCCTATGGAAGAGAGTCAATGAGGGACTCTGCCTAACCAGTAGTGTGAGCTCATTACAGAGTGAAGGGAGCCTCTCGGTTAGGAATATGCCCCTCCAGCATGTCCATGTATGTCAGTGCTGAGGTCCAGCTCTCCTGAGCATGTGGCTGTATGGGACTCTGATTGCCTGAGGTGCATCACGTTCATTACTGCTAGGTAGGACATGGCTGTATATGGCATGCACAGATTGCCTCTGAACAGGCAGTATGCCACTGAGTCCAGCTGGATTCACTTTACCTGGGAAGCATATGACATCTGTGTGAGCCATTGCATCCCCTTGATGATGTACTGTTGTCCTGTACCAGTTGCTGTAGGTGTCTGGTTAGGTACATCCCAAAAGGTGCATTGTATGCAATTATAGGCCTGATGATGGATGAGTACAGAGGCACAATGACCTCCCCTGCCATACATGTGAATCAGTCATGATTAGCTGGGCTATATAACATGTCTGTCAATCCACATTGGCCATGTGGTAGACAAATGACAGACCGCTACCATGTTTCTTCCCCAGGTCCCCAACTACGTCTTCTGTACTCAATGGCTTAACACCTATGTTGTACTGTGCCACCAATGTGGAGGTGTGGGAATCTGCATTGAATACTGATACTCCCCCTCCCTTGTTCAAGTGTTGTGGCCGACAAGAATGGTAACAGCTATAACGTGGTAGTACTGTTGTGCTCCTGTGAAACCTGAAACAGGTTCATGTTACTGCACAGATATCGATGTCCAGAATGCTAGGTAGGGTTTTGGGTGCATGCATCCTTGGGTCTAGACGTCCAGTGTTGAGTAGCATCACTCTTACTTCCTCATCCTTTGTGATACAAATGGATGTGGGTTTGCCTTATGAGCCTTGCCTAATACAGGCACTATGGGTGTAGCAGGAGGCTCCAAATGTCAATAGGACTGTGGTGACAGGTGCAAGCTGTCCCTAGCAAAGCATACCACCCCAAGATGGCAGGCATTGGCACACCTGTGAATGACACTAGTATGTTAGTCAATTGTTGGAAGGGATCATCGTGCCTTGATATTGTGGCATTGTTCTAGGTGAGGGTAGGATGCTACTCAAGGTCAGGGTCAAACTGTCTCGGGCTACGTGCTCAGAGAGCTCTGTAATGTCTCATGTCATGTAGTTCAGGGAGGAATGTGTCAGGCCATTCACAGCAGCATGGACATTGACTGAGTCATACCTGTACCTGCCTTGGGGTTACCTGACTGTTTGTGTTATGTGGCAGTTCATAGTGCCTGACAGGCTGCACACCGTGACCCTCACCTCGTTAAGCCTGGTGAACGTGATGTGAGTGTGCCTGATGATAGAGGCACCTAGTACAGGTGTATGAGGTGTGTTGTTAACTGTTAATGGCTGTGAGTGTTCAGCACATTGGCTTTGTGTGATATGTGTTGCACATGTTCGTTTATGTGGTAGTGGTTGCCTGGATGTCTGCTTAGGAGGTCTCTGCTGCATAGGCAGAGCTGTGGTCTGAGCCTACAAGTATGATCATGTGTGATCATGTGTTAGGTCCGCTGTTGTGGTAGGTCTATGAGACTGGAAGTGTAGTGAGTGATCCCTTTGCCACGTGACTGGTTATGGCGGTATTGAGTAGACAGAGCCTAGCCTCCAGTCTGGTATATGGTTGCATCACTCACATGAGTTTGAATTTGTTGTTAGGAGGAGGGTTGTCTGTGTACATGCATCTGTTCTAACATTGTCTCTGGAGTACCACACTCACCAGCTGGACTGAGGAGGGAACTGACAACTGACCTCTGGACATGCTAGAATACTATTGTGAACTCTGTAATCACTAATGATTGAAAACAAGGTCCAGTGGGGAGAGGGTGTACTGACATTACCTACAACTGCTGACTGATATAAAAGCGTCAGTGAGCAAATGCCAGGTAACCTAAGTGCAATGTGTCACAATGAAGTAAATGCAACAATGACAAGCAGTCACTTGCTGTCATGTGTAACATGGAAGACGTACAGTAAGCAATGCAGATAACAGTAGTGAGTCACAGATGTGTTGCAAAGATGTGTACTATGTGGAAGTAGCATACCAGTGAAATAACAAGCTAACAGATAACAAGCATATAAACAAAGGTAGATGCAGGAGGCCTGGATGTAGTGTTTGCTACAACAAACAAGGTGTAGCAATGTCAGTAAGATACAGCTCAGATATGCAGGCACTATAAACCTGAAACCAGA
>NW_025056317.1:0-8107 GCF_019279795.1 Protopterus annectens | reverse complement strand
ATGGTACCAAAAATTTTTATTGGTTAAAATAAATGGTCAGGGGAAGACAAATGTCTCCTCACAATTAGAGGTCTTAGAGCACAAAATGCCTTATAGATACTACAAGAGGTATGGTCGCGGGATTAAGTGGAAACACCCAAACAAAAAGCACACTGTTAAGTGACGATAATCTTTATGGGGAATCTACCTCTCGCGCTGACATTTCCTCTTCTTGGATGACATGAACTCACGTGAGCAAAATAAAACACAAGACCAAGGAGAGAAAAAAAAACAGGCACCATGTTTGGCTAAGTATTCAGTACAGCAACAAGCATTCACACCAACGCTAGCAAAAATAGCATTAAAACTGGCTTAATAAAGAAGTTCTGGGTAGTTCCAGCCTCAGTACATGTCCATTTTAAGCTCTAATGCCCATGGAGAGGAATCATAAATGTGATGTACAGTGTATACAAGATCATTAGATCTCTTTACATACTGGTCAGGGCTGCGGCCACAATAGGAGATCCCTTCTGTTTTGGATACTGCAGCAGTGATGATATGAAAGACATCAATAATGACCCATAGGGAAACAATGTAAGATAATACCACTGTTGTTGTTGGTGGGTCTTGATGCAGAGAAAGCATCTGGAACAGACTAAGTTCGAGTTCTATGAAGCTAGAGCAATGGAAGCATTTTCCATTTCCTGACACAATAAAAGATTAATTAAAAGAAGGACAGATGAGGGAACTGAGGAAAAAAAACGAAAAAGTGAAACGAAAGTTCCTCTCCAATATGATCGCGCGCCTGAACAGAGAAAAGTACAGTTTTGTACCTACCATAAATGTAGATGTCCTGGAAGACTGGATAGGCATCTGCAGTCATAACAAGTGGGTTGTGTCTGTCGTCAGCTTTTGGCAAGCCCCTGCAGTCGGCCGGATTCCAAAGTCCGGTCCGGCTTCCGACTGATGTCGCGACTCCACCCGACGTCATACCCTGTTGGTCTTGGTGTATAAAAGCATCAGCCCGACGCCATTTTCCTCAGTGTTTCTTGCCCCACATGCCAGTAGCCCTCTTGTATTCTGGCTAAAATTTGGATAGATGCCAATGTTTCCAAATAGATGAGGTAAACACAATACCAGCATATGTACATATATACAAACAAATACACCATAAAAGCGACTCCCCAACAGCTAGCTATTAGGAGGGTAAACATCCTAGGAGTACCACAGAGGGGAAGGAGGAGGTAATCTGACTGCAGAATTATATCCAGTTCGGACATCTACATTTATGGTAGGTACAAAACTGTTACTATGTCCTTCATGGATGCATCTGCAGTCTGCATAACTAAAATGGTAGAATACCATAGCCAACTAGGGAGAGAGGATAGTAGATGTATGGTGTGCCTTAGGATCCCTTGGCAGTACAGCAGTGGCATGGAAACTCCTGCTCGGGATCTGAATATAGAGGTAAATTATAATGCTTGGCAAATGTATGCACGGAGGTCCAAGTAGCCGCCTCAATAATGTCTTTGGTTGCCACTCTCTCGTAGAAGGCTGTGGTAGTATGGCTGTTGCCCTTTGTAGAATGAGGTCTTATGTTCTTATGGAATTGGTTTTCCATGGAAGGAGTAACAATGATATCGTTGTGCAATTTTCCTATCCATTTGGAGATTGTCTGTTTGGAAATAAGCTTTTCCTTCCCTTGTTCAATGGCTACAAAAAGTTGGTCAGTCTTTCTGCTATTTTTTGTTCTGTCAAACAAGTAGTGAAGCGTATGGCTGTCTATGTACATCAAAGGTATGCGACATTCTTTCCTCTGTTTTGTGGGTTGGGAAAAGAAGGTAGGTAGGTGGATTGCTGGTTTAAAGATACTCTGGATACCACCTTGGGCATAAATGTAGGATTAGTTCTCATGGACACTCTATCTTCGGTGGAAGATTAGGAAGGGTTGCACTGCTATTAAGAGCCTGGTTCTGAAACCCTCCTTGCTGGTAGTAATTGCCAGTAGGAAAAGCAGTTTTTAACCATGTTACGGAATAGTTGTAGGTCTGCTGTTTTGCTGCTGGTTTCAAAGGGGAGATAGTTATCAACTTTTCTAGCAGCACAAAGTTTAAATCCCAGGCTGGTAATGGTGGTTTTCCTATGGAGGTTTTACATTCTTGATTCCTCTGAGGAACTGCCTGAGCAAACCGAGGGTGCGAAAAAACCCGATTGGATCTAAAGCTGTATTCTGCTGAAATAAGCTGATGCATGTATCTTGATGGAGGGGAGTAGGACAGGCCTGAATGAAGAAGTTCGCATGCATACTCCAATGGGAACATATCTATGTTTGACACATCTTTCCTCTTCGGTACTCCAAATGACAAACCCTTTTCCATTTTCCAAGCATAGTTTCCTTCTTGTTGAAGGTCTAAATGCTTCAAAGAATAATGTCTTTAACTCTTTTAGGAGAAAGTTCTGGATTAGCTGCTGCTATGTGAGTGTTCCATGCAGTCAGTTGCAGCGTTTTTAGGTTTGGATGCATGATGCCAGTAGTTGTTCTGAAGGTTAACATCAAGGCATCAGTGGGGAATTATTGGCCTAGCCATACGGTTTCCAGGACATGCTCTTCAGTAGTGGGTAAAATTTTTTCAGTGTTGTTCCTGGCCCCAGTTTGAGGCTATCAGGATTATCCTTGGACGATTTCTTCCTTGATTTTTAGCGGGCACCTTGTGTATCATGAAGGAAGAGGTGGGAATACATATGCTGTTGAGGGCCTTTCCAGTTGAAGGAAGCTGGAGTCCCCACTTTCCATGCTGAGTGGGTGCTGGAATGTCCTTGGCGCCGAATTTTTTAGAGCTGGTGATTGAGTGGTGATGGAATAGGTCAGATCATGTGGCATTCCCCATTTCTTTGAGATGGTCTTGAAGATGTCCGGTGCAGCTTCCATTCGTTAGGCATCAGTGGTTCTGCTTAATATGTCTGCTAGAGTATTGTCTTTCCTCGAACAAACATTGCTCAACTGAGATGTTGCTTAGCTGGGTGCAGGGTCCACGCTCCAAGGTCATTCTGGTATAGGGGGTATGAATGAGTGCTCCCTGTTTGTTGATGTACCACATGACTGGCTGGTGTTGTCTGTCCTTATCATCAACTGGCCCTCTTTGAGGAATGGTTTTGAACTTTTGGATTGCCAGTTTTGATTGCCAGCGATTTCTTTTAGATTGATGTGCGAGTGAAGAAGTTGTTGATCCTGTGTCCACAATCCTTTAACGATTTGTCCAGCATGTGGGCCCCCATCCTAGGTCTGTTGAAAGGCGTCTGTTGTGATGGTCTGGCTTGGTTGACATCTCTGCAGAAAGGGTAGGCCTGGGTTTGACATTGGCACATGCCTGAGCCCTTTCCATAGGAACTCCTGTTTTAAGCATGGAATTAAAATGGGATTTCTGTTTCTAGACTGTGTCACCAATGTGTTGGGAATGCCATAAATTCTTTAGGTACCACTGCCTATAGTTCCTCATATGTAGTCTGGCAAATGGGACCAAGATTATGCATGATCACCCCATGAAGCCCAAAGGCCTGCAGAAATTTTCTTTGCTGTTAACTTGTTCAGTTTTGTTAGTGCCAAAGAAGTAAAAGAGAGGAAGTTCTTTTTTTGTTTTCTGTAGTCAGGAATGCCATTTTGTTGTACTGTGTCCAATTCGCCCAAGAATGTCCTTTTGTTTGGGATGGTATCAGCCTTGACTTTTGTAAATTGACTGTGTATCCCAGTCCGTTGAGCAAGTGAATGACCCTTTACGTAAATCTGTTGTCAGCTTGCTTTTGTTGTCCCCTTGTAGTGAGCGGAAGTCGTCCAGGTATGGGTGAAATCTGAATTCCCTATGAGTCTGCAATGGGCGATTACTGATGCCAGGCATTTGTGAATACTCTGAGGCATGATAGATAAGCCAAGGAGCAATGCTGAGAATTGATGAGTGCTCTCACGGGATCCTGGCAAGAAATCTGAAATTATCTTCTGCAGATTAATTCCGAATAAGGGACGTGCAGGTGCATGCCTCCTTGAGATCTGAGAGTTACCAGCCAAGACCTCCTGCCCAGCATGGGAAGAAGTTGCTGTAAGGTCCCAGCATTTGAATTTTGGGACAATGATGTATGCCTTATTTAAGGTGATGGACGAGAGTCGGTGGTCTCCAACTTTTTCCTTTCTTGGAACTAGGAATAGTCTGGAATAGAACCCCTTTCCTTGTTCTATTGTTGGCAACTCTTTCCACAGCTCTCATGTTTGCTAACTCCATTATCTAGTAGAGCCTCTGTTTTTGATTTGGAGGTAGATTTGGCATTCCTCTTTTGACTGGTAAAGTGTGGAAGTGGAACCGTGCAACCTTGATCTATGGTTTGTAAAATCCCACTTGTCTTTTTGTTATTGCTTAAGTGCCAGTTCTTCTTTGAAAATACAGGTTAACTTTCCGCCTAGAGGAGCTGCTATTTGTTCCTGGTAGGCGGAGTTAGGATTAAGTCACTGTGGTTGTGCTGATGTAGTGGCAGGCCAGCTGCGTCTGTGCCTCTGTTGTTACCTTGCCATACTTTCTATTAGTCCTCTGTGCAGGCACCTACTCTGGATTGGTTTCTGCACACTCTGGAACGCCTATTCCTGCCCCTTTGAAATTGCTGTGGAGTCAGGAAAGGACCAATTTTGTGGCAGTGCCAGTTCCTGCTGCCTTTAAACCTTGGGGTTGAACCTGCAAGAAATCTTTAACAGTTTGAACAGATTTTGCCTTTTCTTCCATTTTCTTCATAACCTGCTGGGCAGGTGTACCAAACAAACTTGTCTTATCTTATCCATAGGAGCATCTAGCAACTTAGCTTTAACATGATCCGGTAAAGCTTGTTCCTTTAGCCATGCATGCCTTCTTATCACTGTGCCTGTCATGGCTGATCTAAATGAAGCCTCCAGTGCATCATAGCCACATTTTAAGGAATGGTTGCTAACCTGTTGTATGTTATTTACCATCTCTAATACATATTTCTTATCAAGAGATTCATCAGTGGTTACTTTTTTAGTTAACTGATCAAGCATAAACTCTTGGTATTGTATCATGTGAAACGTGAGCAGTTTAAAAGCTCTAGCTGAGAGAGTAGCTGGAAGTGTAGACCTTTTTACCCCATCTGTCTAATGACCTTGCTTCCCCCTTTCAGAAGGAATAGGGTTTTAGCTGTAAGCAGTCGCTGACTCACTGCCTTGGGACCCTGGGATATAGTTTCTGGGTCTGCAAGTTTGGGGGCCTTGTAAAGGTGGTGATGAGTATCTGGCACCCTGTAAAATCTGTCTGGTTTGGCAGGGGCTGGGGTAAAAGAATCAGGGAGGCTGAGCAAACATCATTGAGCATCATCCACCACAGAGAGAACAGGAGGAGGTATAGCTAAGGGCCTGTGCTGTGGGAGGTGCAGAAAGGTCCTAAGTCTTTTTTTCTGGAGTCCCCAAAGAAAAATCCTGTTGCTGCCACTGGAACTGTTCTACGCATGGCATGCAAGGTTTCCCCAAAGGAGGGCTCCTCTGGTGGGAAGCAGCTGGAATGGATTCTTCAGCATCAGACTCTTCAAAATTGGAGAAGGGAGCCTCTGGCTGGTCAGTAATGTCTGATTCATCAGCAGAATCATCAAGAGACAGACACTGGCTCAGGGGCTCTGCCCTAGGTCTCTTCTCTCTGAGGGGCTGAGAGGCCCTGTCTGGGTGAGATTGAGGATCCTCTAATTAAAGAATTAAATCTTCTGCCAAAAGCATTTAGAGAACTAGAAGAGGGCGGCTGGATGTGGTGGGTTTAACATGGCGCACTTGGTTTAGTAGCGTCTTAGCAGCTTTAGCCCTGGCTGAAGGCCTTAATGAGACATGGCTGCTGGAGGCCTAGCAGCACCACGTGCTGGGTAGAGACATCCAAGGGATGGTGTCTGATAAGTCAACCACCAGTGAGTGGGTAAAATTTCTGGAGGTCGATCAAAAGAGTTGTAGCAGGGGCCTCAGTTGTAAGAATAGGTTCAGCTGTACTTTGATCAGTTTTCTCGGTTTCGGCGAAACCCGAGACACTCATGATTTGCTTTTCCGTGGTTTCGGCGAAAACCAAGGACTGGGACCATGATAATGTCGGTCTTTATCTTTGGCGTTTTTAGAAGATTGGGTAGTCGGAGGATCCGGCGGCATAATGTAACGCAAAATCAGCACGAAAAACATTGCTCCACAAAACTCTGACCGACGGCCGCCTGGCGTTCGTCGGTTGAAGGAGGCACAGGCCGGAGACAGGCTGCTTTCGTCGTGGGCTGGGCTCAAACAAGGCAGACAGTAGGTGGAAATCTTTGCTGAGGTATTGTTGTTTCCCATACAGGTTAAACAATTGTTAACTTTTTTCTGACATCGGCTGAGGCAAGAAGAGTCCCCAGCAGGGTATAGCTTTGTGAAGTCTTCGAGTAGTATTCGTAGAAGTAATCTCTGGATCCGGGCCGACCGCACTTAGCGCAACTTGGCCTTCTGCTTCAGGCGCCACGCCGGCAAGAAAGACTGGAGGAAAATGGCGATAGAGCTGATGCTTTTACACCAAGACCAACAGAGATAGCGTCGGGTGGTGCGACATCAGCCGAAGCCGGACCCGGACTTTGGAATCGCCGAGCTGCAGGGCTGCCTGACGACAGGACAACCCACTTGTTATGACTGCAGATGCATCCATGAAGGACATCCAGACAGGGGTATCCTCTTTCTCTTTTGCTATTTGCATTACATTTAGAGTCACTGGCAAAGAAATTAAGGGCCTCAGAAATTCAAGGATATAATTGGTGTGGTAATCCAAAAGAAAAGTTGGCTTTATTTGCCAGATGATTATTTCATACCTAATAAAAAGTACAGTTGTGTACATTTACCATAAATGTAGATGTTCGAGTGTATTCACTGTTGCAGTCATTACATTTGGGTTATCTGCTTGCAGGTTGCCCTCAGTTGGCCTGATTAACCAAGTCTTGGGTCCTGCATCAGTTGCTGTCCCTTCTTCTATGATGTCAGGTAAATCAGGGGTATAAAACATGCAGCGATGCCATTACATCAGTTTTTCTTGCGCCTAGTGTCAGGTGCCCCTAATGGGAAGAATTTAAATATAAAAGTACAATGATATACCTCCAACAAAAGCAAATACACACCAAAAAGGCTTTTAAGCATAGTAAAGGAAAGTAGAGGTATAGCCAAAAAAGAAGTTAGGGGTCTGGAGGGAGGGTAACTTGAGGACTGCAACAGTAAATCACTCTATAAATGATAGATGTTCGAAAGTGTAAGTGTACAAGACTGGTACTCATGTTCTTACGTGTTTCATGGTTACAGTCATTACATTTGGTGAGATTCCTCAAAGCTTCTATGGTTGGGAGGAGGAATTTAGATAGCATTAGGAGGACCAGCTATATGGCCCCGCAAGACTGCAGTGGCAAAGCCAACTCTGGATTTAGAGAAAATTGGCAAATGATAATGCTTGGTGAAAGTATGTACAGAACTCCAGGTAGCAGCTTCTAGGATGTCCTGAGTACGGACGCCTTCCCTGGATAGCCAAGGCTGTAGAGGCACATGCAGCCCACGGGTGGAGTGAGGTCTGATCCCCTGGGGGATAGGTTTTCCATGGTGCTTGTTTAAAATGAATGCAATGGCCTATCCATTTAGAAAATGGTTTGCTTTGATAGCCTTCCCTCTGCCCTGCCTGGCAAATGTCACCAACAGTTGTTCAGATTTCCTTTGAGGATCCTGTCAACTAGAATCTAAGTTGTCTGTTGCATCTAAAGAGATACCGCATCCAGGTTCCTTTGTTCTGGATTAGGAAGGTTGGCAAATGAATGGACTGATTCAAGTCACCTGGAATACCACCTTGGGCATAGGGATGGATTGGTTCTGGGGACACCCTGTCACATGAAGAAGATGATGAAAGACTCCACTGCATAGGACCTGCAATTCAGATACTCTTCTAGCTAGTGATTGCTAAAATGAAAGCTGTTTCCAAGAAAGAAATTTTTAAGTCTGCAGTATAGCTGGCTCAAAAGGAGGTGGTGAGTTTCTCCAACAAAACAAAGTTAAGGTCCCAGGCTGGGTTGGAGGAGCTCTCCTGGGTGGTCTCAAATTTTGGCCCCTGAG
>NW_025056316.1:0-4365 GCF_019279795.1 Protopterus annectens | reverse complement strand
AGGTAAAAAAAATTCCTTTTAAAAAATTTTTTCCTTTTATTTTTTTTGGGTGTTTTTCCCCCAAAAAAACCTTTTAAGATAAAATTGTGGGAGGGTTTTTTTTTTTCCCTTTTTTCCTATAAAAACCCCCCAACAGCTAAAAAATTTAAAAAAAAGGGGACTTCAAAAAACTGGGAAAAAACCCCCCAAAAACCCTTCAAACCCTTTTTTAAAAAAGGGAAAAAATTTTGGGTAAAAAAACCAAAAGGAAAAATTTAAAACCTTTTAAGAAACCCACCCCCCCCAAAAAAAAAAATTTTTAAGTCTTTCCCTTTTAAAACCAAAAAAAATTTTAAATGGGGCCTTTTCCACGGGTTTTTGGGAGGGGTTTTTTAAATTCTTTGGAAAAATTTCTTTTGGGTTAAAAACCCGTTGGGGGGTTTTGCCTAAAAACCCCCCGGATAAAAAAAATAAATTTTTTAAAAAAGGGGGATTTAAAAGTTTCCCCTTTAAATACCCCCAAAAAAAATTTTTTAACTTGCTAAAAGGGGAATTAAAAATTTTTTTTTTTTTTAGGTATTAAAATTTTTTTTAGCGCTTCACAATTTGGGAGGGATTTTAGTTCTATATATAGCTTTCTAGGTATTATACATTCTCTTTATTAGCAGGCTTACACAATTGTGGGATGTTTGTAGTTTAGTATTGCTTATATATATAGCTTTCTAGGTATTACAAATTCTCTTTATTAGCATGCTTACACAATTGTGGGATGTTCGTAGTTTAGTCTTGTCTATATATAGCTTTCTAGGTATTATAAATTCTCTTTATTAGCATGCTTACACAATTGTGGGATGTTGGTAGTTGAGTCTTGTCTATCTATAGCTTTATAGGTATTATAAATTCTGTTTATTAGCATGCTTACACATTTGGGATGTTGGTAGTTTATTTTGTTATATAGCTTTCTAGGTATTATAAATTCTCTTTATTAGCATGCTTACACTTGGGGGATGTTGGTAGTTTAGTTTTGCTATATATAGCTTTCTAGGTATTATAAATTCTCTTTATTAGCATGCTTACACAATTGTGGGATGTTGGTAGTTTAGTCTTCTATATATAGCTTTCTAGGTATTATAAATTCTTTTTATTAGCATGCTTAACAATTGTGGGATGTTGGTAGTTTAGTCTTGCTATATATAGCTTTCTAGGTATTATAAATTTCTTTATTAGCATGCTTACACGGGGGGTGGGGGGTTTTAGTCTTGCTATATATAGCTTTCTAGGTATTAAAAATTTCTTTTATTAGCATGCTTACACAATTGTGGGATGTTGGTAGTTTAGTCTTGTCTATATATTTTCTAGGTATTATAAATTCTCTTTATTAGCATGCTTACACAATTGTGGGATGTTGGTAGTTTAGTCTTGTCTAATATAGCTTTCTAGGTATTATAAATTCTCTTTATTAGCATGCTTACACAATGTGGGATGTTGGTAGTTTAGTTTGTCTATATATAGCTTTCTAGGTATTATAAATTCTCTTTATTAGCATGCTTACACAATGTGGGATGTTGGTAGTTTAGTCTTGTCTATATATAGCTTTCTAGGTTTTATAAATTCTCTTTATTAGCATGCTTACAAAATTGGGGTGGGGTAGTTTGTCTTTTTAAAATTTTCTGGTTTTAAAATTCTTTTAAGTTTTTACAAATTGGGGTGGGGTAGTTTGTCTTTTATATATCTTTTATTTTAAAATTCTTTTAAGCTCACAAATTTGGGGTGGGGTAGTTTGTCTTTAAAATTCTTTTATTTTAAAATTCTTTTAAGCTCAAAAATTTGGGGTGGGGTAGTTTGTCTTTTATTTAGTTTTTAAATTTTTTTTTATTGATGTTAAAATTGGGGGGGTTTGGGTATTTAGTTTGTATAAAAATTCTTTTATTTAAAATTTTTTTGAGTTAAACCTTGTATTTTAGTTTGTTTTTTTCTTTTAGATTAAAATTTTTTTTAGTGCTTCCTTTGGGGGGGTTTGGTATTTATTTTCTTTTACCCATGTTTAAAATTTTTTTTGAGTTAAACTTGTATTTTAGTTTTTTTGTATAATCTTTTGGGTTTAAAATTTTTTTTAGTGCTTCTTTGGGGGGGTTTGGTATTTATTTTCTTATTAGCTTTCAATTTAAATTTTTTTAGTCTTCCTTTGGGGGGGTTTGGTATTTATTTCCTTATTAGCTTTTTTAAAATTTTTTTTGTTTTAAACCTTGTATTTTAGTTTTTTTGTTATAATCTTTTGGGTTTAAAATTTTTTGAGTTAAACTTGGGGGATTTTAGTTTTCTTTTTTTAAATCTTTTGGGTTTAAAATTTTTTTTGTGTTAAACCTTTTATTTTAGTTTAGTTTTAATTCTTTTGGGTTTAAAATTTTTTTTGAGTTCCCAAAATTTGGGGGGTTTGGTATTTATTTTTCTTATTATTTTTCTTAAAAAATTTTTTTAGTGCTTAAAAATTTGGGGGGTTTGGGTATTTATTTCTTATTATTTTTCTTAAAAATTTTTTTTGAGTTAAACCTTGTATTTTAGTTTAGTTTTTATAATTCTTTTAGATTAAAATTTTTTTAAATTTTTTTTCCTTTTTTTTTTTTTTTTTTTTTTTTTTTTTTTTTTTTTAAAAAAAAAAAAAAAGCATGCTTACAAATTGTGGGATGTTGGTAGTTTAGTCTTGTCTATATATAGATTTCTATGTATTATAATTTCTCTTTATTAGCATGCTTACACAATTGTGGGATGTTGGTAGTTTAGTCTTGTATATATAGCTTTCTAGGTTTATAAATTCTCTTTATTAGCATGTTACACAATTGTGGGATTTGGTAGTTTAGTCTTGTCTATATATAGCTTTCTAGTATAAAAATTCTCTTTATTAGCATGCTTAACAATTTGGGATGTTGGTAGTTTAGCTTTTATATATAGCTTTCTAGGTATTATAAATTCTCTTTATTAGCATGCTTACACAATTGTGGGATGTTGGTAGTGTAGTCTTGTCATATAAGCTTTCTAGGTATTATAAATTCTCTTTATTAGCATGTTTACATAATTGTGGGATGTTGGTAGTTTAGTCTTGTCTTTATATTTTAAGCTTTTTTTTTTAAAAGGGGTTTTTTTTAATTTTTATAAAAAATTCTCTTTGTTAGCATGTTTCCACAATTGTGGGATGTTGGTAGTTTAGTCTTGCCTATATACAGCTTTCTAGGTATTAAAAATTCCCTTTATTAGCATGGTTACACAATTGTGGGATATTGGTAGTTTAGTCTTGTCTATATATAGCTTTTATTTATAAAGTCTCTTTATTACCATGCTTACACAATTGTGGGTGTTGGTAGTTTAGTTTTTTATATATAGCTTTCTAAGTATTATAAATTCTCTTTATTAACATGCTTACACAATTGTGGGATGTTGGTAGTTTAGTCTTGTCTATATATAGCTTTCTAGGTATTATAAATTCTCTTTATTAACATTCTTACACAATTGTGGGATGTTGGTAGTTTAGTCTTGTCTATATATAGCTTTCTAGGTATTATAAATTCTCTTTATTAGCATGTTTACACAATTGTGGAGTGTTGGTAGTTTAGTCTTGTCTATATATAGCTTTCTAGGTATTATAAATTATCTTTATTAGCATGCTTACACAATTGTGGGATGTTGGTAATTTGGTCTTGTCTATATATAACTTTCGCGGTATTATAAATTCTCTTTATTAGCATGCTTACACAATTGTGGGGTGTTGGTAGTAGTCTTGCCTATATACAGCTTTCTAGGTATTATAAATTCTCTTTATTAGCATGCTTACACAATTGTGGGATGTTGGTAGTTTAGTCTTGTCTATATATAGCTTTCTAGGTATTATAAATTCTCTTTATTAGCATGCTTACACAATTGTGGGATGTTGGTAGTTTAGTCTTGTATATATATAGCTTTGTATGAATTATAAATTCTCTTTATTAGCATGCTTACACAATTGTGGGATGTTGGTAGTTTAGTCTTGTCTATATATAGCTTTCTAGGTATTATAAATTCTCTTTATTAGCATGCTTACACAATTGTGGGATGTTGGTAGTTTAGTCTTGTCTATATATAGCTTTCTAGGTATTATAAATACTCTTTATTAGCATGCCTACACAATTGTGGGATGTTGGTAGTTTAGTCTGGTTTATATATAGCTTTCTAGGTATTATAAATTCTCTTTATTAGCATGCTTACACAATTGTGGGATGTTGGTAGTTTAGTCTTGTCTATATATAGCTTTATTTAAAACTCTTTATTAGCATGCTTACACAATTGTGGGATGTTGGTAGTTTAGTCTTGTCTAAATATAGCTTTCTAGGTATTATAAATTCTCTTTATTAGCAT